>NC_133655.1:274650351-274837598 GCF_009905375.1 Apium graveolens
AGAACGATGTGATGTTTGAAGTCAATGATTAGTGGGTTCATGAAATAATGATAAGAGAAAGGAAAATAAAAAGAAACTGAAGTGGAAAGGAATATAAAGGCAATAGAGTTTGAGGAATGGTAAGGGAGTTGGGTATGAGGAAACCCTAAAGACTCGTAGTAATAGAAATAGAAAAGTATATGATCATCAAGATGAGGATGATTTACCATGAGTTAAAGTTGATGGTTGAAGGCATAAGAGATATATATGTTGTACCCCTTCAAGTTGGAAGGATTCGGGGAAACCTTGAGATAGTTCAAAGGATAAATAATGAGACGCGGATAGACTGAGGAGACAAGAAAGTAAGAAATTAAGAAAATTGGATGAAGGAAGTGACCTTCAAGAAAGTGAAGTGTAAGACCGGGGGCATGATACCCAGAAAGGGAGACGCCGGGTATGAAAGATATCCCAACATTGAGATGACTGTTGAGATAAACAACAAAAGAAAATAAGGATTTATTAAGAAGAAGTTCACGTTGAACACGGCCAATATCTTCTAGAACATCCCTGTTATCATTACTAAATCAAGCAAGAAAAGCGGATAACCGTTGTTATCTTTTGGAGGCCATATTGGCTGACCTCATTTTGAATAAGGATATTATTGTGAAATTTGGTATAGATTATCGAGATGGGAATGATTAAATAAGATAATCTATCAAGGATATATGACTTGATTTATCCATGGAAGGATGCATGTACTTTTTCTAAAGGTGGAATTAAGGATAGAACATCGGTAACTTAAAATGAATCCTAGGGGAATGCATAAAGGTTGGCATTTCACCCTTAATAGGGATAGTATGAGTTTGACAGTATGAATTGGAAAGGATTAAGGTAACAACAACCTTTAAGGATCAGTGGAGAAATTTTTCAGAAGTATATAGACAATGATTCTGGTATTAGTAAATGGTATTTTGATATGCCCTGTATCTAGGGAATACAGGAGGAACGATTCAAGAATAACCTAAGAGGTTTTACAAGGAAAAAAAGTAATTTTCAAAGTTCTCAAGAATAGAAATTTTGATAAAGGAAATATGACATAATTATAATGATGCCAGGTGGGCACGTGTTGAACCATAAGAAAGTATAGATCAACCCAATAAAGGTCGAGATTGGTGAAAACATGTAGGACCCAAGATAAGAGACGCCCTAAGTATGATCGAGAGTCAGTTGTGACAATGTTAACCTCTAAAAGACCGAGGCAATAACTTATGGAAAAATGGTGATATATTTTTTCACTAAAGCGTAAGGAAGAGCATTTTCATGCAAGTAGTGATTGGAAATGAGGTAGAAAAATTTAGTTGAAGATCATTTAAAATACATTGATTGTAAGGAAATTTTACTATCAGGAAAGGCCAAAGAGGTGGCCGACACTTTAAGTGTAAGAGGACAATTATAGGCGCTCGTGCCACAGGAATACAACGATGATGGTTAAAGCCGTGAAGGTTGTATTATGGTATGAAGGATTGACATTCCTTCTGATGATTGTGCGATACTCAACCATAATAGTAGTTTGGTAAAGATTTAATTTATGCAACTGCCGTAAGAGGGCTATCTATCTTAGAAGGTCATATCTTGAGAAAAGCCAGGGCCATATTATGAAAGAACTAAATGAACCCTTGAGTTTCCAGTCTCTTATTGAGGATATATGATTAGGAATGGTATTAACCTGCTATCGTTGATTTGATTGAAACTCTTCTGCAATTTTATCTGCTTCATGTCATGAAAGTACGTCAGGATCTGGAGTGTTCTTCATGAATTATGAATGGTGATTATGTTAACTCCTTAGAAGAATTTGATACGACAGGTATGGACTCTTTATGGTTAGCTATTAAGATCCAAGGAAAACGAATGACTATAGTGGGTCAACGATGGACCATAGTAATGCAGCAATGATTCTGCGAGTAATGAGTCGATTACAACCGTAAGAGTTGTATTAGAATGGATGTTGTGATTGAGTACCACTAATCGGGTCATGTTGATGTATAAGTTATCATTGATAGACTAATCAAGTCGATTATCTACCTATTGAATATTTATTCCTTCTCAGGAATAGAGAGTCGTATTATTACGAAGAAGGTTGCGGTGCAAGAATAGAATTCTAGTAACGATGATGTCTAGAATGAAATCCCAGATTCGATTTTCGATGTCAAGGGAGTTTCAAAGGTGATTGTGTATAAGCTCGAGGAAGAGCATGGGTCCATAGAATGATGGACGGAATATCAAAAATAATTAGGCATGTGAAATATGATGCTATAATGCTTAATGTTGATTTATATACATATATGTTTTGTTCTCCTATGATAAACCTCTATAGTTCAGAGGTAGATTTCAAGCCAGATATTTTGTGGCGGTTTATATTTTAATATATATACAATTCTCTTCAATTCGTTCTTTTCTCTCCTTTTCATTTCATGTAAGCTGAGAAGAACAACCCTTCCAGAAGGGGAGGTATTGTCGAATGACTATCTATCTGTGTGATAGAAGCCTAGTAGGATACCATCTATTGTTTAATTTCTTGTCAAGTACTAAAGGCTGGCCACCTTCTGTACTAACTATGCGATATAACAAGTGTTCATGATCATAGTGATCTCTCAACAAATTCCTTTACTTCTATATGATGGATCAAGCTTTCGAAGATAGAAGCAGCTAGAAAGGAAGTAGTATCAGTACGGTGGTATTCTGATTCTAACACATTCGTGATACTAAGGTTGATGTGGTTATTAAAAGGTTATAGAACGCTAACGAGCAAAAGTGTAACCAGTATAGTATTATGTACGGAAGATAGTAATGACTACGAACTGGAAAAGAATGGGTATTGAGAAGCAAAAGCTATAATGCTAGAAGCTATGATGAGAGTCGGTGCAATAGACTTGAAAGAATTTGGAATGATCACTTAACGAGGATTAAGTTTTCTCACGATAATAGATCATATGTCATTATCGAGATGTCACCTTATGAGATCCTTGAGGGAATACAATGTCGATCTCCCTTATGTTAGGATGAAGTTGTAGAGCGCAAGATGCTTGGACCCGCAGTAGTCCAAAGGACCAAGGATATAATAGATCTAATCAGAGGACGGCTGGTAGTAGCCCAAGATGGACATAAGAAGTATGTTGATTTGACATGAAAGGACAAAGAATAGGAAGTAGGGGACCTAGTGCTGTTATAGGTATTCCCTTGGAAATGATGGATGAGGTTCAGAAAGAAAGGAAAGCTAAGCCCACGAATTGTTGGACCCTTGGATATATTAAGACGTAATGGGAAGTTAGCATATGAGCTATCCCTAACCCCGAACATGTAGCAAGTTCATAACGTGTTCCACGTATCAATGTTAAGGAAGTTTAATTCAGATGCCAGACAAATAGGGGCATATGAGCGCATAGACATTGAGCTAGACGTAACCTATATGGAGCAACCAGGAAGGGTTATAGATCAAAAAAATGGACAAATGCTTAGGAGAAGAGTTATCAAACTAGTCAGAGTTTGATGCTAGAACCACAATGTTGGAAAATTTACTTGAGACTTAGAAAGTGCAATGCTAAGAGAGCATCCCTATTCATTTTATATCCGATTCCGGGACGGAATCCTTTTAAGGAGGGGAGACTGTAATAACCCCAATTTTTGGAATTTTTGAAGCACGGATGAATAGTAACTTTTGCTGATGATGCTGATTAAGATAAATTATCAGACCACGCTATATAGGAATACTGTTATAGAAAATCTAAGATCGTATTAGTATTCCATAAAGTAAATAAGTGTATGTAAAGATCGTCAGAATCCAAATCCGCACACTTTGATTTTTCCCGAAAATCCACCAGATACCGAAAGAATTGAGTATAAGGTAACATGATAAAAAGGATTTAAATTCAAGGATTTTTAGAGAGGATCATAAAAGGAATATAAAATATTGAGAAAGATTTAGGGGAACCTAAGTAATAAGATCCCAGGTATGATCCCTCAAACGATAAACGAAAACAAAAGATAAGCCAACCGTATAACAGATGAGCGGTCATTAGCCAAGTAATTAAGGGATTAATCAAAAAGGTAGTGGATGATTATGTCATCACATGACACAAGCTTGCTTGCATAAGCATGACAAAGGAGTTTTGTTTTTTGGGTGATTTTGGGCCATACAAAATTAACCATGGTGAAAAGGTTAAAACAAATTTCAAGACAAAAAGAAGAATCAACCAAGCAAATAACATAAATCAAAAAGAGAAGAGTTGACTTTGCAAGAAGAAGCTCTCGGCCAAAATAAACACAGCAACTTCAAACTGCCATATCTCCTTCAATACTCAATCAAATGTTGTGTTCTATAGCTCGTTGGAAAGGTATTGAGATGGCCTACAACTCTTGTTCACAAGTCTTGTCCAAATAAGCAAGGTAAGACCCTCATTTTACAGTTATTTTAATCGGACTTTTAGAAACTTTAAAGCCTAACTTTGTGTTCTTGATTTCTTTGGAAAGATCAAGCTTGTAGGAGGCTCCATAAGGCTTCCTAGTAACTTTCCACCCTCCAAGAAAGGTATAAATCTTCACACCCTTTAGTAATAAGTTTGAATGTTGAAGTTTGGAGATGGTTTGGATGGATGAGTAGTAATTTGAATGATAAGCATGATTCGAGCTTAATTGTTAAGTAGTTTAGTTGAATTTGGAGATGTTATAATATATGATTGGATTGAGAGCATTGAGCTTATTATGACTGAAATAAGTAGCATTGATGTGTATCTTGAGTTGTTGTTGATTGGTGGTTGGATTGATATGATTTGGAATGGTAAAAATTTGAGAAATCGCGTAAACATAGCCGTCGTAATGTCCGATTTACTTTAGACTGTTTTTCTCTTAACATCAGGACCCGAGTACTCCCTGTTAGGTTTTGACCATTGCCATGATTACATAGTTCATGTTACAAGCTTCGTTTTGATATGTGGTTCGTTTGAATCCGATGTACGGTTTAGGAGAAACGACCATTTTAAGTAACGGCATTTCGCGAACGAACCATTACCCCTCGCCTTACTTTGAAACCTTAATTAAGGACTTTAAATGACTAATTGGGATATGAAACAATTATGTTAAGTGGATTAGGCAGTTGGTAAGGTACTCGCGAAAGAATCGCCTTAAAACTCTTAATGGTTAATTTATTAAAAATGGTGGAGCCGAGGGTACTCGAACGACTTAGGTGATTCGTTAAGCGTAGGAGTGACCATAAGCGAACGTTAGTGTTCAATTGGTTAAAGTCTAGTTTCTTAAGTGACCGGGGTTTAATTCCAACTTATGTTGTTGTTCATAGGTTATCGGACCCACTCTAAGCTTAAGTCTATCCGGGAGCACTCAGACAAGTTTTCTACCTGTTATACTGTTGTTGTGATGTATATATGTATATGTATTATCTTGTGATAGATGCATGTTGGTTAATTAGCAAATTTTGCGATATATTGGAGCATGTTGATCTGATATATATGCATGCCTGTTTCGTATTCTTGATTTATATATCTGTTGGTTCAAATGCTTATTAGTTGCATAATACCTATGCTAGAGATAAGCAGTAGTTGCGTATACCCTGAGTGTAGGGGACCCAAAGGTGAACCCTTTTCTAAAACCGGGAGTAGATGTTCCCGAGTATATTATATATATATATATTGATGTAGTTTTCAAAACTATTAATCGAATAAGGTTTATTCGATAACTTTATATTATTTAATGAATATTATTTCGAATATTCATTCGGGGGCTTATGACTCCTTTTATTTTATTTAATGAATATTATTTCGAATATTCATTCGGGGGCTTATGACTCCTTTTATTTTATTTAATGAATATTATTTCGAATATTCATTCGGGGGCTTATGACTCCTTTTTTTATTGAATATTATTCGAATAATCATTTGAGGGCTTATGACTCCTTTTATTTTATTTGATGAATATTATTTCGAATATTCATTCGAGGGCTTATGACTCAGTTTATTTTATTAACTGAATATTATTTGAATATTCATTCGGGGACTTATGACTCAGTTTATATTATTTAATGAATATTATTTGAATATCCATTTGAGGACCTATGACTCCGATTATTTACTGAAATATATTCTTTATTTTATTAAAGAATAAGGTGTCGATAATCAAACTTATTTTTTATTATTCAAATAAAGATAGTACTTTCGTATAAGTATATCTTTGGTTATTTAAGACTCATTTCAAGTATAAGTTTTACAACTTCTACTTCAATTATTTGTATAAAGATTATTCTTTATGGGAATATTATTTAAATAATAATATTCAGATATTTTCTAATATATTGGGACTGATTTACTTTATTAAATCAGCATTACTCCAAACACTCTTTAAAGTGTTTTCGAGTCTTTAAAATGATTTTTAAAAGTTAGAGCGGATACCAAAACTCATTTTTTATATATTTAAGATCTTCCTTTTAAAGGAGATTTAAATACTCGCTCAAAACCAGAGGGATCCGGCTCTGTGGTGTATTTTATATTCACAACAAGGTTGCGGTTTTGGTAAATGAATTGATTACTTACCCAACGTTCGGGAAGTAAGTCCATCTATTTGAGTCGGCATAAGCAACATGGGCTCAGTGGGCGTCCATGAAAGTGTAAGTGGCTCAGTGGGAGTCCATCAAATGCGTAAGTGGCTGAGTGGCAGTCCAGCATAAGGTCCTATTGCGACCAGGGTGATGACCAGTGGGGAATTCGTCCGTCTACTAGTAGAAAAGGTTACTTATTGGTATCTTTGCCTGATCAGCAAGATATAAGGTTTATGCCAAGGTTTTCTCCTTTCCAAAATTCATTGGATATTGCAACTCTGTTTATAATTTTCATAACAGAGGTTTTCAAGGAGTGTATGAAATGTATATATATATAGGTGTATATATATATATCGGGACTTAATGAAGTACCTCTTAACTTCATTATTTATAATGATATTCAAAGATTGAATCTATTCAAATCTTGTGTTGTAGTCTCATCAGTGTGATGAACTTTTGAAACTGGTTATAACTTGAACGGTGGTAGTTCAGGTAGTATTTGGAAAAGATATAAGTATATTGGAGTATCTTGTAACTTCATCTTTTAAACTTATATCTGGTTAATGATTATCTTATGCATGACAAAGATTTTCACAAAAACGTTGAGACAAGGTTAGATATATGAGATCACCTTGCAACGATATTTTTATACAGTTATAAATTGGAACTCTGTGTATATTAGGCATGGAAGAGGACTTCCAAGATTTTGAAAAGTATATAAGTATATATACTGAATATTTTGCGACTTCGTCGCATTAAGATATCAAACTTGGTTCATTTCTTCTTGACCAAGACTTTCATGAGTACTATGAGAATGCTCATATATTGTTAATTATTATACATATTATTTCGGTGGGCTTGTTGCTCACCCTTGCTTTCTTCTTCATCACACAACAACAGATAGAAAAGATGAACAGGACCAAGCTCCCAATTCACGAGCGGATAGGAAATGTTCCGCAGTTTCCTATAGGCGTTGATGTCGCTGTAGCTGAGGTAGGAACTACCAATAGGCTAGGCTTTCAACTTTTGATGTACCAGACTTATGTATCTTTATTAATTGTAATAATGGCAAAGAAATGTAAATTTATTCAGAAACCCTTTTAAGGTGTAATGGCATATAATTTTGGAATAAAATGACTCATGTTATTTTTGGATATTCATCTCTGAGACTATAACTTGTGGTGTGTGTGTTTATTGTGGGGTCACCGTACAGAGTAGTTGATTGTTTATTAAGATTGAGTGTTATTAAGGGAAATGGAACTCGTGACAACCCGGATCCCCGACCTCGGATTTGGGGGTGTTACAAAAGCTCTACAACATGCAATCATCAAATCATCCAAACAATCACTCGAACAAAAATTCATAATTTAAATCAAAATAATTCGAAAATAAATAAAAATATAGAAAATAAACCTTGAATTCTGCAGTGAAACCAGTCCTGGAATCTTATAGTCCTCCTCAAACCCTTCGTTTTGGTTACTCAAGCTTCCCAAACAGAAATCAATAACACCTTCAAAAGCTTGTTTGATTCTTGAAAGTTTATATGAATATCTGTATTTTCTCTGTAAAACTATATAATTAACTGTTTGCAAATAATTTTCTGTACGAAATAAAATACGGTAAGGGCTATTTATAATTACGGAATATTGGTACCCAGTTGGATCATACCGGATAAAAAATATTACGTTTATTTGAGAATACAGATCCAAAACGGTACCAGTTTTGGGATAATTATCCAAATCTGTACATTTTGTACTGCGGTCTTGGTCTCAGCGCTTTTGTTACATGTATTACGAGGTGATAATTATAATAGTTTAGTAAAAAGATCTCGTTTATCGAAAATACGAGTTTTATTGATTTACCGAAATAAATTTTGTATCGAAAATATCGCGTCGGGACCCACACGGGGAAAACCGTATGCCGGATCGAAAAAGTCAAAACATGGAAAATGCTCGGAATATTGCCATTAGGTTAGGAAGGGGTTCTCAGAAGAGTTTCGGGTTATAAAAACATAAAAACGAGTGAGGTCGGCTGATTCCCGATTATACAAAATAGTTTATAAATACTCGGAAAAATAATTTATTAAATCCATAAATTTTCTATAAAATTATAAATCAACATAAAAATTAATAGAAAAATATGACAATTATCTATACTTTATTTTGGACAAATAAAAATTAAAATACTCAAATTATATCTTATTTAAACATCCAACACATTTACCACTTAACAAATAATTCACAGAATAAATACTAAACATGCATAATATTTATTTATTAGTAAAAATAATTACACGACATATCCTATATATTACAAAAGAAGCTGATTTAAATAGAAAAGTTGAGGCCATGGACTCTAGGTTGTCTAATGTGGAGAAGTCAGTGGCCAACATACTTGCAAATCATGAAGCTCAGACTGCTCTGCTCCAACAGTTGGTGGCTGCACAACTCCCTTCTTCTCAACAACTTGATGCTAAAAAAAAGGGGGAGAAAGGTTCATCAAGTGAGGGGGAGAAACAACTCAACATTCAAGTCAACAAAGTAATTGTGTTAGCAATTGCTTTCACTAAGCCACTAGCTATGGATAGCATTGATCTCATCAATCTAGCAGCAACAAAACTGGAATCAAATGATAAACTGACAAAGATTGATGTAGCAGCAGCTGAGAAGGAACTAGATGAAAAATGGAAGAAGATTGATGCAGACATTCAAAAGAAATTTGGCCAGCTACAGAAACCAGACAAGACTTTTCATCACCATTCTCAATTCAAATAAATCTCTGTGAATGAGATGAGTCTAGGTAGCTTGGAAAAAGGCCAAACCTCATGCATCAAACCTCCAAAAGCCAATCTTATTCTGAAGCCTAAAAGGAACTATTCAAAGTTCCTAGATAAAAATCCCGTGGATCTTATGTTTGAGACACCTATGTCAGATGAAAATAAGCTGTTGGCAAGGTCAATTGCATTTTACAAAGATCCATCTGATTCAGCTCAAAAGAAGAGAATTGCCAAACTCTACAGGAATGGAAAAGAAATCCGTGTGGTGGCTGGACACCCCTTGTTTGTAGAAGCTAAGAAGGAAGAGAAAGAAAGGATTAATCAAGAAAAGAAACAGGCTGCCTTAGATGCTAAGAAGCTCAAACAAAAGAAGGAGCAAGCTGCTATCTTGGCCAAACTTCAAGCTGCCAAATCTACAACTGAGATTTCTGAAAAACCACCTGTGATTACTGAAGCTCAAGATCAACAAATGCAAAATGAACCTCCACAAAAAATAAAATTCAGATACAAGCTTCATTCTAAAAGAAAATTGGACTTCAGTGATGAGGAAATGGAAGACTACATTCCCAAACAGTCTACAACTACAACTCAAACATCCAAGCCCTCAGTGGTGAATGAGGAATTCAATGTGGATCCAACAAAGAACTTTCATGGTGAACCTATTATTCCCAAGGATGATCCATTAGACTGGGAAAGTCTGCCAATTCCTGAATTTAACTTACCTATCTTCAACAAGCCAAAGAAGACAAAGATTAGAGCAACCAAGAAAGTGAAGCCTGTGACCATTAGATCCAAGACCCTAACCACATATTAACCCACAGTCAATAAGGAGGATCTCTTATACATCTGTGACATCAAAAAGTTTTCTGACATAAACCTCTACTTGGATGAATTGGAAGAAGTAAGAGGGATTGATGCTCACAGACATCTTCCTGAAAGGTTGGTGTTCAAGTACAAGGGAGGGAAAGAAATCACATGGCCACTTCACAGGATTCTTCAAGAAAGCTGCTCTGTACTAATTAATATCTTCTCATCCTTCAAGAAGACCTTTGGTTTCAACATAATTGCAAAGAATTTAGTTCTAAAGAAGATAGAAGATCTAAGGAGTGATGAAGCCAAAAATGCACTTCCAAGAACTCTTACAATTCCCTTCACAGGAAAGAGAGTGCATTAGAGTCCTTATTGGCTGATGGAATTCATGGATGATAAGGGAGTTAAAAGATTCTTCAGACTGGATGACCAATTGAGTATCTCTAGCAATGATACTCTATTGGAAATACAAGAAATGCTGGATCTATCTGAAGCTGATGAACTTGAATTTCACAGACAACTCCAGAATCAAATAGAAGAAAACAACAGGAAGCTTGGAAAGAAATCCAGACAATCAAGGAAATAGAATTATCTGCTTAGACTAGAGGAGCACCTTGATAATGATTGTGAGAACTATTTGTACACTTTACTTTGTTCAATTTTCAATAAATCTTGTAGCATTTATTAGTTTTATCTACTACTTTTTAATCTGTATTTTTAGGGTGTTTTGTTATCATCAAGTTTCTCTTAATTTATGGCTACAATTCCAGTAGACATAAATTGGGGGAGATTGTTAGGAATATGTTATGGACTTGATGATAAGTCAAACAAAACACCTTAGTAGATTTAACTTAGTGAAATTTGTGGCTCTCGACAGATGATCTAATATAGTCCCGACGGATGACAATTTGATCATCCATCGAGAGTGTAACTTATGTAACAAGTAAGTACTGTAGCACATTTCTGCAAATAATATGTTTTAGTCTAGTAGATTGTATAGGGTTATCTAAGTCATGTTGACTACTAGACTGATATGCAAAATAGGTTGACTAATTGTAAATATGAGATGTCTTGTAATTCTATATAAGTGAAATAGATTCAAGTGGCAAATAGACTCCCTATGGATGATCTACAAGACTCCCGATGGATGATCAACGAAGTTCCCGACGGATGATAAACATAGTCCCGACGGATGTTCAAATTTAAATAGCTGTTGACAGTGACAACATAGTAACATGCGTTGGGTGTTTGCAAAAGGAATGTGGCAGCCTGTTAAGCAGAATTTTGAGAACAAAGAAGCATTACCATTTCCATGCAAATGTGAAGATATTCAAAGATGCTGGAATAGAGTAGTGAAGTAGCATGGAGTTAAACTAGATATGTTTTGTTTTTATTATCTTGTCTTATTGTCATGTAAACTTGGTGATATATAAACCAAGTATAGCAAGTAGAATAATTAAACTAAGCGAATACATTTTCTTAAGAAACATATCAAGCTGTATTTTATAAGGATTTCTTTGTAGTTTGTTTGTTCTACTTGTAAAGCAGCTGTGAGCTATTCAAAGCTTCACAGAGTTCTCATTCTGATATATATATATATATATATATATATATATATATATATATATATATATATATCTGGTGGATACATTCAAATCCACCAGAAAGTTTTAAAGCCTTGTGTTTTATTACTTAGTGTGTTGATTTCAATTGTCTTTTTATTCCGCACCTTAGCAAATCAAACACTGTTATATGTATTAAGTTATAATATTTTAAAATCTTGAAAAGAAGCCAGAATTATATTCAACCCCCTTCTATAATTCTTGTTGTATTGTTAGGGAATAATAGAGGGCCTTCACATGCAGGAAGACATGATATGACAACATCTCAAGTGTGGTGCAGAAGCTGGTGTTCTCAATAGCCCACAACAGACACTTAAATGTTGGTCTATTGATTCTGGAAGAACTTGCTACCAGGATAACAATGCCATTGGAATCAAGAGGTAAGGAAATTTTCTTTCCTAGATTTATTATGTCTAATTTAAATCATAAAGTATTAGACATACATTTGCTGAATGGTATAGACAACACAAAAATTGGCAATTGTAAACAAGTGTCCAAAATTATATTTGGCTCACTTACGATAAAGAACAAGGAAACTGTAAATCACTCCATTTATGATGGAGAGCTTTAAGACTTACCCTTACCCCATGCCTGACATGAGATCAAATGCACAATCCGTTATTCCCTAACAATACAACAAGAATTACAGAAGGGGGGGGGGGTTGAATGTAATTCTGGCTACTTTTTTAAGATTTTAAAACAGTTCTAACTCGATAAATATATATTTAAGTGTTTGATTTGCAGACTGCGGAATGAAATAGTTATATGAATCAAAACACAAAGTTATAAAAACACAAACTTTTAAAACTTTCTGGTGGATTTGAAAGTATCCATCAAATATATATATATATATATATATATATATATATCGAATGAGAACCCTGTGAAGCTTGAATAGCTCACAGCTGTTTATAAGTAGAACAAACAAATTACAGAGAAATTTTTGACAAGTACAGCTTTTTCTATCTCTCTTCTAAAATATGTTTGCTTAGTTGAATGTTCTACAAGCTACACTTGGTTTATATATCACCAAGTTTACATGATAATAAGACAAGATAATAAAACAAAAATATCTAGTCTAACTCCATGCTACTTCACTACTCTATTCCAGCATCTTTGAATATCTTCACAATTTGGATGGAAATGGTAATGCTTATTTGTTCTTATAATCCTGCTTAACAGGATGCCACTCCTTTTGCATACAATCAACGTATGTGACTGTCAAGTCACTATCAACTGCTCTTTTGAATTTAAACATCTGTTGAAGCTTCACTGGATCATCCGTTGAGGCTATGTATGATCATCCGTTGAGGCTATGTATGATCATCCGTTGAAGCTTTACAGAACATCCGTTGAAGCTTTATCTGAGCATCCGTTGAAGCTTTGTGAAGCATCTGTTGAGACTATCTTTTAGCTAGTTAACTCGATTTCACTTATATAAGATTTTAAGGCATTATCTATTTATAATTGGCCAACCTATCTTGTGGATCAACCTAGTAGTCAACATGAATTAAACATTTCTCACTAATTTAGTTCACTAAGCTTATACAAGTATGCAGAAATTTACTACTGTCCTTATTTTACATTAGCTACTCTTTTAACGGATAGTGAAGTAATCATCCGTTGAAAGCTACAAAATCACTATGTTAAATCTACTAAGGTGTTTTGTTTAACTTATCATCAAGTTCACAACATATTCCTAACAATCTCCCCCAATTTATATCTACTGGAATTGTAGCCATAAATTAAGAGAAACTTGATGATAACAAAACACCATAAAAATACAGAATGAAAAGTAGTAGATAAAACTGATAAGTGCTACAATATTTACTGAAAATTGAACAAAGCAAAGTATACAAAGAAAATGCTCACAATCATTATCAAGGTGCTCCTCTAGCCTGAGCAAATAAATTTATTTCCTTGATTATCTGGATTTCTTCCCAAGCCTCCTGTTGTTCTCTTCTATCTGACTTTGGAGTTGTTTGTGGAATTCAAGTTCATCAGCTTCAGATAAATCTAACATTTCTTGCATTTCCAAAAGAGTCTCATTGCTAGAGATACTCAGTTGGTCATCCAGTCTGAAGAATCTTCTAACTCCCTTATCATCCATGAATTTCATCAGCCAATAAGGCCTTAAATGCACTCTCTTTCCTGTGAAGGGAATTGATAGAGTTTTTGGAAGTGCATCTTTGTCTTTGTTACTCCTCAGCTCCTCAATCTTCTTTAGAACTAATCTCCTTACAGTCACATTGTATCCAAAATTCTTTTTGAAAGATGAGTAGAACTTTATCAGAACAAATTGGCTTTCTAGAAGAATCCTGTGAAGTGGCCATGTCATCTCTTTCCCTCCCTTGTATTGAAATACCAGTCTTTCAGGAAGATGTCTGTGAGCATCAATTCCTCTTACTTCTTCCAGTTCATCCAGGTAGAAATTCAAGTTTGAAAACTCCTTGATATCACAGATATACATAAGATCTCCCTTGTTGACTGTGGGTTGAGATTTGGTTAGGGTCTTGGATCTAAGAGACACATGCTTCACTTTTTTGATTGCTCTAGTCTTTATTTTCTTTGGCTTATTGAAGATTGGAAAGTTTAGTTTAGAAATTGACAAACTATCCCAGTCTACTGGCTCATTCTTAGGAATTATGGGTTCACCATGAATGTTCCTAGTTGTATCCACCACCTTGAATTCTTCAAATACCACTGAGCGTTTTGATGTCTGAGTTGAAGTTGTAGACTTTTTGGGAATGTAGTCTTCCATTTTCTCATCACTAAAGTCCAATTTTCTCTTGGAGGGAAATTTGTATCTAAATCTTCTTATCTGTTGTGGTTCATGTTGCATTTTCTGATCTTGAGGTTGAGCAATCTTAGATGGTTGTACAGAAATCTCAGTTGTAGTCTTCACAGCTTGAATTTTGGCTAAGATAGCAGCTTGCTCCTTATTTTGTTTGAGCTTCTTAGCATCTAAGATAGCTTGCTTCTTTTCTTGCCTGATTCTTTCCTTTTCTTTTTTCTTAGCTCCTACAAACAGAGGATGCCCAACCATCACACAAATTTCTTTACCATTTCTGTAGATTTTGGCAATTCTTCTTTTAAGTGCTGAATCAGTAGGATCTTTGAAAAATGCAATTGACCTAGCCAACAGCTTCTTCTCATCTGGCCTAGGCATCACATACACAATATCCATAGGATTCTTGTCTGAAAACTTAGAGTAGTTTCCTTTAGGCTTCATGATAAGATTTTCCTTCAGAGATTTTACACAAGAAGTTTGGCCCTTTTCCAGATAATTCATACTTATATCATTCACATAAATCTTCTTGGTTTGAGAGTGATGAATGAAGATTTTGTCTGGTTTCTGAATTGGCCCAAACTTTTATAGAATTTCTGCATCTATCTTTCTCCATTTATTATCTAGTTCCTTCTCCATAGCTGCAACATCAAGCATCTTAGGAATTGACTTTGACTCAAGCTTATCAGCTGCTATTTGGATCGGATCAATGTTGTCCAATAGTGGTGGCTTTGGCAGAGTAATTTATGGAACAATTACTTGGCTGATTTGTACATTTACCACTTTCTCCCCCTCACTAGATGGCTCTTCTTGACTGACTAGAGATAATGATTTCTTCCCCTTTTTGTTATCATCAAGTACAGTGGAGGAAGAAGATTGTGTAGCCATCATCTTTTGCAGCAGTTGAGTTTGATGTGCTTGATGTAGATGTATAGCTGTGAGAGAAGGTTCCATAGCAGTCATCCTTTTGTCCAAGGATGCTACTTTTGTTGCAAGATCAGAGTTCTTCCTCAACTGTCTCTTGATCTCAATCATTGTTGCATCTGAAAGTTTAGCATCTAATCTTTCAGAGATATCCATCTTTATTTGATCAATTTTAGTTTTTATAGAAGTGACATCCTGATTGTGTTGAAAGCCTTAAATTTGATGCATTTGTAGAGAATTGAGGTGTTCCTGTAAGAGCATCCTGGTGCCATCATCTGTTGTAGATTGAAGAGCATTGTGTGTCTCCTGGATTTGATGGATGAGAGTGATCTTGAAATGTTGAAGATCACATTCCTTGGAGAATGCCCAAGATGGCAGGCCAGATCTAGAGCTGGTGCCTGCTGCTCCCTCTAAGTCCATGGGCTAGCTCTTCACTATCATCACCATCATCTCCAAAAAGATCTACAGATTCACCAGTGCCGTAATCTATATCATCATCAGCTTTAGGTGGTATTGCTTTGATGGCATCCTTAGCTCTTTGCATGGATTGAGTGGTGTGCACCAAATTGAGCATTCTTTCAGCCTCCTCATTGCCCTGTACAGCTAGAGTTTGATAAGCTGTAACAGGATGAGTAAATGTCTCAGCATCTAGGGAAATAGAATCTATGATAACTTGATATTCTTGCTGAAATAGTCTTTTCCTTTCTACATCACTGACATTCATTGACTCACTAGCAATGATGTCCATCCTTATCTCTCCAGTACCTGCATTTCTCTCATAATCTCTCTGTTTTTACATCAAGGGCTCCCCTTGACTTTCCACCCTCACACCCTCACCTTCACAATCTAAGGTGGGACTCCTCTCACTCACTTTTGCCAGACCTGAAGAAATGGTCTGCATTGGTTCACTCATATTCTCTCCATTTGCCTGGGAGCAATCCAGCCTCTCACTCATTTCACTTCCTGCTCTCAGTCCTAAGAGTGATTGAGCTACTACTAACTCATCTGCATTTGTGATTATTATTGGGATTTGAAATTGTGCAGTGACTGTCACGGATGAGGAACATCCGTCGAAGTAGTAGTTTGAAGTGTCAACGGATGACTGCTGTTAGGCACATCTGTTGAAGGATAATCACTTGTCAACAGATGATTAATATCCATCGAGATAGAAGAAATAAATGAGTTTGGAGTGGAGACTATTGTAGATTCTGTGCAGATTGATGAAAATTTTAGCACATATGTCTCAATAGAATCAGAAAGAATTGGCAAGTGAGCCAACAAATCATTTAAAAGATGATGCTCACTTGCTTGTATTTTTGGCTTCTTCAACAGAGTTAAAGATGGAGAATTTGGAAGTGATGTATGGATCAAATCTACATCCAGTGAGTGTGTAGGTGAATTTGGTGTTTGAGGTGCTTCTATCACTAAAGATTTTGGCTGTGACTCCACATCGACTGGAGCCACATCATACTGACTTTGAGAAGGTGCAGTGACTAAGGTTATTGCTTCAGTTTGCACTGTGTCTGCACCCTGTGCATCCCCAGTTGGTTTAGATTTCTTCTTTCTGGCATAAGTTTGGGGTGAGCTAGTGTCCCTTACCCTTTTGGCCTGTGCTCTTGGCTGAGAGCTTTGTTCAATAGTCACATCCTTTTGGGAGGATGTAACTAGTAATGAGCTTAAGTCCTTTTTAAGCACTACAGTTTGTTGAGAAACTGCAGTGTGACTAGGCTGGGAAACACTCACCTCTTCAACCTTATCCTTAGGGCTTCTTTGATTTTCACCCTGTCTGTCACCTTGCTTACCCTCCTTCACACTCCCCTCTTTGTGTTTAGTAGATTTTGCAACTGGTTTCTTTTGAGAGAAACCAAAGGGGGCTTTCTTAGCTTTGGATTTTGAATTTGTTGGTTTAGTGGCTTGGGTAGGCATCTGTTTGGTCACATTCATAGATGTCATTGTCACTGTTGAAGGCAAAGAAATAGGTGGTTGAGAAGTAGTAGGAGGGACGGAAACATTTACCTCACTTACCTGGGGCATTTCCATGACTGGCATGTACACAAGTGGAACATCCTTGTGGTGATTTGCCCTGTTTAAATCAACAATAACTCTCCTCTTTTGGACTCAACAATCTAGCTTGTTTGTTGGGTTCTCAATAGTGAGGTTCTCAGAAACAAAGTTAGCTAACATCATTAAAAATCTAGCATAATAGATGTTCTTAGACCTCTTCTTCACATCTCCTAATTTACTCCCTATCTCAAATATTACTAAAGTGCCAAAGTTAAAGTACTTGTCACTAAGAAGCATGTAAAGCATGTTAACTAGTGAATAGGATACAACATCAAAATTACTGACTTTACCAGAAAATACTTTAATAAAAGAATCACATAAGAAATTCCATTCTTTTCTAAGGCCTAATCTTCTAACTTCACCTAATAGAAACTAGCATGTTACTCACATCACAGTCAGTGTGTGGAGCAAGTGTGTTATTCTCAGGTAATTTAAAGCACTTCTCAATTACATCATAGTTGATACAGTATTCATTACCTTTGAGAGTAAAGGTAATGGTCTTGTCATTGGAGCTGAACACTGTAGTAGTCTAGATTTCCTCAACAACTTCATAGTAGATAGTTGGAGACTCAAGCATGGCATAATTCAATTTACAATTTAGCATGAAGTCCATCATCTTATGATAATCTCCAGATGCCGAAATCTGCTTGTTCACCAAGGCTACAAAGTTGTTCTTTTCGTAGATAAATCCAGTTGAGGACATGAGTTTGACTATGGGTGCCATTTCTGTGATTGAGATTAGTTGCAGAGAGAGTATTTGCTTTGGAGAAGAAAAGAGTTAGAGAAATTGCTTTGAGAACGATAAAATAAATGAATTAGAATAAATTTTGCTTTTATACTTTCTCAGAAATAAACTATCAAAAGTAATAAAGTAAAATAAAGTACCCAATCAAAATAGCCCAAAATAGCCGTTTAAAAATATAAACTGTCAAAATTCTAAGATTACCCATTGAAATATACATATAGGCAGTTGGTAATTTCGATGGATAATGATCAGAATCAACGGCTAAGATTGAGACACTTCGACAGATAATGATAGGATACCCAGAGTAATAATTGATACTTCAACGAATGTTGAGTTTCAACGGATATTCATTTTCAACGGGTAATGAACATCCGTCGAGATACAAATTCTGACTTAATCAAACTTTTATCAAGAAAAGAAATATCAATTTTAACTCTGGCTATATTACAACTTGCAAAATTATCAAATATGATTTAAGAGTAATTGAGCATACCTAATTCACTTACCAACCTAGAAAAGGTGGATTCATCAAGTGGCTTGGTAAAGATATCTGCAAGTTGCTTCTCACTTAGAACAAAATAAAGTTTCACAGTGCCATTCATCACATGCTCTCTAATGAAGTGGTACTTGATGTCTATGTGCTTTGTTCTTGAATGCTGCATTGGATTTTTAGTGATGGCAATTGCACTTGTGTTATCACAGAAAATGGGGATTCTGTCCACTTGTAGACCATAGTCTAACAATTGTTTTTTCATCCACAAAATCCATGCACAGCAACTGCCAGCAACAATATATTCAGCTTCAGCTGTAAAAGCAGAAACTGAATTTTGCTTTTTACTCAACCAGGACACAAGCTTGTTCCGTAGAAATTGACAGGTTCCTGTTGTACTTTTTCTATCTATTTTACAACCTACATAATCTGCATCTGAATAACCAGTTAGATCAAAACCAGAATCTCTAGGGTACCAAATGCCAAGTTTTGGTGTTCCCTTGAGATATCTGAAAATTCTCTTTATAGCTACTAAGTGAGATTCTCTAGGATCATCCTGAAATATAGCACAAAGACAAGTAGCAAACATTATATCTGGCCTACTAGCTCTTAAGTAAAGAAGTGAACCAACCATGCCCCTATAACTTGAAATATCCACAGACTTTTCAGTAGTGTTTAACTCAAGCTTAGTTGCAGTGGCCATGGGAGTTTTTACAGATGTGTAATCCATCAGATCAAACTTCTTTAAAAGATCATAAATATATTTACTTTGACTAATGAATATTCCATCACTAACTTGCTTAACTTGTAAACCAAGAAAGTAAGTCAGTTCTCCCATCATGCTCATTTTATACTTACTTTGCATTAATTTGACAAACTTTTTGCAAAGTTTTTCATCTGTAGAGCCAAATATAATATCATCTACATAAATTTGAACAAGTATACTAGAGCCATTAACATTTATAAAGAATAAAGTTTTATCAACAATACCTCTTGTGAAGTGATTTTCGAAAAAAACTTTGATAAAGTGTCATACCAGGCTCTAGGTGCTTGCTTCAGTCCATAAAGTGCTTTGAAAAGATAGTAGACATATTCTGGAAAATTTGGATCTTCAAAACCAGGAGGTTGATTAACATAGACTTCCTCCTCCAAATCTCCATTCAGAAAGGCACTTTTGGCATCCATTTGATAGACCTTGAAATTGGCATGGGCTGCATAGGCTAAGAAAATTCTGATGGCTTTAAGTCTTGCAACAGGAGCAAAAGTTTCATCAAAATCTATTCCTTCTTGTTGACAATAGCCCTTAGCAACCAATCTAGCTTTGTTCCTGACCACTATGCCATTTTCATCCATCTTGATCTGAATACCCATTTGGTGTCAATTAGATTCTTTCCTTTAGGTTTGGGTACCAGTTTCCATACCTTGTTCCTTTCAAATTGGTTTAGCTCCTCCTGCATAGCTAAAACCCAATCAGGATCCAACAAAGCTTCTTCTACCTTCTTTGGTTCTTCCTTAGAAAGGAAGCTGCTATACAGACATTCTTCTTGAGTTGCTCTCCTTGTTTGAACTCTAGAAGATGTATCACCAATGATGAGCTCAAAAGGGTGATCTTTAGTCCATTTTCTTTATTAAGGTAGATTAGTTCTAGATGAAGAGGCCTCATTGTTTCCTTGATGATTAGCAGTGTTTTGATGATCGGAAACTCCCCCTGAGTTTATGGATCTTTGAATTGAGGAAGAGGTTTGTTCTGATTGTGATCTTACATGACTCCCAAATCCCATAAAAGGATCAACGGATGTTGATCTTTCCTTGTCGACGGATGATGTTCTTTGCCTGTCGACGAATGATGTAGATTTTCTTTCAAAGGATGATGCACTTGGTCTTTCGACGGATGTTGAATTATGTGCTTCATTAGTTTTAGACTTTTCTGCATTGTCCTTGGTCATTGGTTCTTGATCACTGTCATCATCACTGTCATCACTAACCATCTCCACATTATTAAACTTGAGGCTTTCATGGTAATCTCCTTCTTGTAGTCCTTCAATCTTTTTATCATCAAACACAACATGCACTAATTCCATAACAATGTTGGTTCTTAGATTGTAGACTCTATATGCTTTACCCTCAGCATATCCAACAAATACTCCTTCATCTGCTTTAGCATCAAACTTTCTATGTTGATCAGTTTGATTTATTAAGATATAATATTTGCAGCCAAAGACATGAAGAAAATTTAGAGTTGGCTTCCTGTTCTTGAATAATTGGTAGGGTGTCATGCACTTTGCTTGATTAACCAAAGAGATATTTTGAGTGTAGCAGGTAGTGTTCACAACTTCAGCACAAAAATATGCTGGTAACTTTGATTCTTCAAGCATTGTCCTTGCAACTTCAATAAGGGATATGTTCTTCCTTTCCACTACTCCATTTTGTTATGGAGTTCTTGCTGCAGAAAACTCATGCATAATCCCATTCTCTTCACAAAATGATCTAATCACTGAATTCTTGAACTCAGTTTCATTGTCACTCCTAATTCTTCTTACTTTAAAATCAGGATGATTGTTGACTTGCCTTATGTGATTGATGATGATTTCACTAGCTTCATCTTTAGATTTTAGGAAATATGTCCAAGAGAACTTTGATAAATCATCCACAATTACTAGGCAAAATCTTTTCCTTGAGATCGGCAACACATTGACTCGTCCAAACAAATCCATGTGAAGCAATTGCAAAGGTTCTTCAATTGTGGAATCAAGCTTCTTTCTGAATGATGCCTTGATCTACTTTCCTTTTTGGAAGACATAACACAATCCATCCTTTTTAAACTCCACTTGAGGAATGCCTCTAACCAGTTCTTTCTTGACAAGCTCATTCATGGTCTTGAAGTTTAGATGGGACAGCTTCTTGTGCCATAGCCAACTTTCATCTGGGCTTGCCTTACTAAGAAGACAAGTGACTGATTCTGCATTTGATGAGTTGAAGTCAGCTAAGTACACATTCCCTTTTCTCACACCATTGAGAACCACTTTGTTGTTTTTCTTGTTTGTTACAACACAGACTTCTGAATTGAAGGTTACTGAATTTCCCTTATAAAAAAGCTGGCTGATACTCAACAAATTATTCTTGAGACCATCCACTAGGGAAACATCTTCAATGATGACATTATCTTTTGAAATCAAGCCATATCCCACTGTATAACCCTTATCGTCATCTCCAAAAGTAATACTTGGGCCAGCTCTCTCCTTGAACTCAGTGAGCAGGGTAGAATCTCCAGTCATGTGCCTTGAGAAACCACTATCCAGATACCAAAGATTCTTTCTGTGTCCCTTGCACACATCAAAATCAAATCAAGTTGACTTTGGTACCCAAGTTTCCTTGGGTCCTGCCTTGTTAGCTTTCTTCTTTGGTTTCTTAGGTTTGATCTCATTTGACTTGGGAATTTCTGATTCATCCTTAGTCATCTGAGTTGAACCTTTGAAACCAGTCATTAAAACATAATTATTATGCACATTTTGATTAACATGAAAAGGCATGCTATTTGCAAACATGTTATTCCAGTAAGGCATGCTAAATGGCATTTGAGGCATACTAAATGCAGCATAATAAGGATTAGGTGCAAATGCCATATTAGCAAATTATGAATTCATATTCTGAGTAGACATAGCATTCAATAGCATGGTAGGCATATCAGTCATGTTAGGAAAAGAGGGAGGTGCAGACATGGGAGTGGGCATGGCAAGTTTGCAATTAACAGACAAGTGATTAACACTACCACACTTGACACAGATTTTTCTTGGTGCATATTTATCAGGTGTGTAGTTATTATGTTTGTTGATTCCTAATTTCCCATTTCTATTGTTTTTCTTTTTAGCTTCTGTTTTAACCTCAATCTTTTCTAATCTGTCATTCAATTGCTTGATAGACAGATGACCCACATTAACTTTCTTTTCCTTCCTCACTTAACTAGATTCCCCTGGAACAATGTTTTTAGAAACTGATCCATATTTCTCATTCAGTTTAGCTTTCTTAGCTTTGCTAACTGGCTTTTTTTTAGTCGACGAATGTGGTTCCTTGTCTTTCGACGGATAAACCCTTTTCTTGCTCGACGAATAATTCTCATCATCCGTTGAGTCTACATCCGTTGACATTCCTTCAACCAAATTGGACTCAAGCTTCTCTTTACTCTTCTTCCAGGCTGCATCACAAAAGGACTCAATACCTTGAACCTTAGTGATTTGAGCATGAACATCTCTTGATGATTTCCATGCCTTAATCACCTCTAGTTCTCGTTCAAGCTGCTTCTTTAAAATCTCTTCTTTCTTCAAGGACTCAGTTAATTCATCCTTAGCAATCTTACACTCAATTCTCAATTTTTAAAATTTAATAAACCGAGACTCTAGCACATTATTCCTCTCACTTAAAAAAAATTGTTTTCTTTAATTTTAGCATTTTCCTTAATGAGGGACTTAAGTGTAACACGCAAATGATATAATTCAGTTAACATGTCATTGATTGCATCATTACACTCAGCTTTAGATAAATATCCTAGGTTAGTGGTGATTACCTGATTACTTGAAGAACTTGTTTCTATTTCATCAGACTTGGCCATTAGGGCTAGATTGACATAGCTTACTTCCTCATCTTCATCCAATCCATCAGTTGCCCAGTCATTTTCTTGTATAATGAAAGCCCTTTCCTTTTGCTTGAGAAACTCAAAATATTTCTGTTTATAATCAACAGGCTCAAACTTCTTCTTGTTAGAATCAAACTTTCTACATTTACTTGCAAAATGCCCTGCCAAGCCATATTTGAAACATTTGAATTTGGATTTATCCACCATGTTTTTACTTGGCTTGGCTGCTCCAAAATTCTTTTTGAATTTGAGCTTGGCAAATCTTCTGGATAGGAATGCTAGATGTTCATCAATATCATCCATGTCATCTTGGCTCAAGTGATCTTCATTTTCAGCTACCAGTCCTTTACCCTTGCTTTCACAGACCTTTGATGTAGACTCAACAACTTCTACCTTCATCTATTTCTCTTTCTCTAACTCAGCAACCAGTGCTATGGACTCTCCTTTCTTCCTTCCTTTCTCCATCCTCTCATCTTTCTCTATTTCAAGCTCATAAGTTTTTAGGATGCCATACAGTCCCTACAAGGTGAACTCCTTATAATCCTGAGAATTTCTCAATGAGACTGTCATTGGCTTCCACTCTTTTGGAAGAGATCTAAGGAACTTGAGGTTAGAGTCTTTTGTTTGATAGACTCTTCCATGCAACTTCAGAGCATTTAGTAGCTTTTAAAATCTACTAAAAATATCAGTGAGAGACTCACTCTCTTCATAGTGGAAATGCTCATATTGCTGAATCAGTAGTTGCATCTTGTTCTCCCTTACTTGCTCAGTACCATCACAAATAATCTGGATTGTGTCCCAAACCTCTTTGGCTGTTTTGCAGTTAATGATGTTATCAAACATATCACCATCAACTCCTTTGAACAATATATTCATGGCCTTCTTATCTTTCCTGACTTGCTCAATATTAGGGTCTGATCATTCAGGCCTTGGTTTTGGAACAGATGGCTCATTTCCAGTTGCAGCTCTCATTGGTACATGAGGACCTCTTTCTATGCAATCCACATAGGCCTCATCTTGGGAAAGAAGATGTAGGTGCATCTTCACCTTCCAGTGGTGATAATTATCTTTGTCCAGAAAAGGAATTTTAACTCCAACATCCTTCTTGTTCATCTTGCTGTTTGTTGTGATCTTTACACTCTTTGTACTTAAAGAGCTTGCTCTGATACCAATTGTTATTCCCTAACAATACAACAAGAATTACAGAAGAGGGTTGAATGTAATTCTGGCTACTTCTTCAAGATTTTAAATCAGTTCTAACTCGATAAATATATAAGTGTTTGATTTGCAAACTGTGAAATGAAATAGTTATATGAATCAAAACACAAAGTTATAAGAACACACGCTTTTAAAACTTTCCGGTGGATTTGAAAGTATCCACCATATATATATATATTTATATATATATATATTGAATGAGAACCCTGTGAAGCTTGAATAGCTCATAGCTGCTTATAAGTAGAATAAACAAACTACAGAGAAATTCTTGACAAGTACAGCTTTTTCTATCTCTCTTCTAAAATGTGTTTGGTTAGTTGAATGTTTTACAAGCTACAATTGGTTTATATATCACCAAGTTTACATGATAATAAGACAAGATAATAAAACAAACATATCTAGTCTAAGTCCATGCTACTTCATTACTCTATTCCAGCATCTTTGAATATCTTCACAATTTGCATGGAAATGGTTATGCTTCTTTGTTATCATAATCCTTCTTAACAGGCTGCCACATTCCTTTTGCATACAATCAACGCATGTGACTGTCAAGTCACTATCAACTGCTCTTTTGAATTTAAACATCCGTTGAAGCTTCACTGGATCATCCGTTGATACTCTGGATGATCATCCGTTGAAGCTTTACAGAACATCCGTTAAAGCTTTATGTGGCACCCCAAAACCCGGGGTAAGGAGTCTCGGAAGCCACGCCATCTAAACTCACTCAACTCACACTACAATATGTAAATACTCACGCTACACGACCCCACACTTATCACACACACACTTACAGGTTATTGTCTTGGAAACGAACCATCATTACTAGAGAAATTTTATTACAACCCAAATATAATTAGTCTTACCGGGGAGTGACCTTTAGGTAAGGTTAGTCCTCCGGCCAAATATACGTTTCTTATTTCTTATCTTACATAAACCATACTTATAAATAAGCCGAACTATAAACAACTGAAAACTAATCCAGCTTATTCTGACTACCTGAGGTACAACACCAAACAATCTACGAAACAGCTGGCCATTTCCTACCCGTTTCCTGGCTGTGGTTCTCATGGCAGGCATCTTGCTTCACTGTTGTATTGTGTCAATTTACGAAAACAAGTGTGAGCTATAATGCTCAGCATAATAATGTATAGTATGAAAATGACTGTATGATAACATCATATATTATATATATGTTTTATTCGAAAATAGTTTTCCTTGGTGTCACACACCTTCTTACAAAAACAATTCTTTAAGGGGTTTTTATAACCTACGAATGCCTTAATAGTAATCCCAGCACCTAGGTTTGGGTTACGATATTGCATCTCAATTCAAATTGGAAGAGTTTGGACATTTGCTGGAGCCACTGCATACGATGATCAGTCGTACTACGGAAGTAACCTTTTCTACTAGTAAAAGGATGAAACCGTCATCTCTCGGGTATCACCCTGGCCGCATTCGGGCTACGTGTCCCATTTTCGGGTATGCACATACTTCACAAGTTCTTGAGTACACTGAGTACCTTCGCCTGCGGTACATTTGGTAGCCCATCTAGCACACATAGTACCAGAGTCTACCCCTCCATTGTCCTTTAAAATGATTCTATCAATCTCGAGAACTCGAACCACATCGAAGTTCCCCAAGCGTTTTGCTTGTTGATAGAAATAGTTTATCTCTTTAAAATATAAGTGTATATATATGTATATACGTACTTCCGAGAATTTCGGAGGAAGTACTAAGGATGTGAGTTGACCGTTGTCAACAGATAATTAATAAGGGGAAAAGTTTCTTCTCGAAACTATATTCAATATAATAATAAGTCGGGATAATATTCACCGATGATCTGAAATTATTCGAATAATATTTCTAAATCAGAAAGTATGTTTTATATTGGGATCTATGATCTTTAAATCAATAACAATCCTTTAATAAATAATAATTAATAAAATAATAGTCTATAATTAATTAAATGATAATTGATATTAATCATACCTCGAATGAGTTTACTCTCTAAAAGATTTATTTAAATAATATTCCTCAACTAGTTTGTGTTTACATAATTAATAATCTATAGTGATTAATCGGGTTTGAATAAATAAACGTTGAAGTATACTACTCCTATAATAAAAGAATATGTATATAATATTTATTATCCGAATCAATAAAATATAGTTGAGGGAATATGCTCGTGGGGAAATCGTTTTAAAAGTTCGAGGTGTTTTAATGTTTCGTAAATGGACGATGAGTCCCTTTTAAAACGTACTATTATGGACTTATACCCGTCCTATAATATCTCCGGAATGATTTCCGGGTTTTATCTTAAATCCCAACCGACTCTCCGTCTTATATAATACGTCATGCCTTAAAGCGAAATAACATTTCACGATATATACTTATCGTACAACATCGCTATATTATGTGAAAATTCAACAACTACGCATCATGGAAATCATGGTATTTAAGCGATGATAGTAAAACAATCCTTTCACAAGATAACAGTAAAAATGGAGTTGGGTTTGTAAACTTGCTTGGGTATCTCGAGGTGGAGGATGCTCTAGGTTCCGCTTGGAAATCTATAACCATAAACATATTTCATTTCGTTAGGTTCCGTCGTAATTTACGGTAACTCGCACTCATGTGCTACTCATTATACACCCTCTCAACTCATACTACCCTTAACATTTCTTTTAAGTCATAATCACTTTATGGTCACTTCATTTTCCTAAGTATCTTAAGTTCATTCTCATTATCGTTGTCGGCTCCGCTTAAAGATTCTTACGGTTTCTACTCGCGCGGTCTCGGCTCCGACATTTTTATAAAATTGAGAAATCATTATTTTCACTTGAAATTTTTATGACAGTTAGGAAACTCAATATGTTACTTCAAAGTTTGTAATTCGTAGCAGTTTTTGTCGCGTAAATCACTTTTACTAAAACGACCATAACTTTTGATCCATAAATTGGAATCAAGTGATTCAAGCGCCTAGACGATCCTTATAACATTTTCTATCCTAAACAAAGGTTATTTTTCAAGAATATACAGTTTAAAACTTCGGGACTATCTGTAGAAACTTAAAGTTACGGTTTGTTGGTTTTAACGAAGTTACGTTTACGATCGGGGTTTCATTTACGCCTTAACTATCAACACAACCACCAACAATCATCATATCATCATCAACACACAAAATCCTCTCAAGAACATCATGTTCTTGAGGCAATAACAACCAACCTTAAATCTACTTAACTTAATCATCAAGATTTCATCAATAACACTTAGTAAGCTAGGTTTACTACCACATACTAAATGGATCTTAAAAATGAACCTTAAATAAGGTTGGGCTAAAGATTTTTACCTTTCTTGAAAGCTTGAGCTGTGTTCTTGAGGATGGTAGAGGCTTGGAAGTGCTTGGTATGATTTTTAAAACCTAAAACCACCATTAAAATCAAGAAACCCAAGAGAGGTTCCTATTCACAATATTCACTAGTGAGTTTTTTGAATTTATTCCACCCATCAAACCTTGATAAAAAGAGATGAAAGATTTTTTTTACCTTATTTTAGTTGCTAGGAGGCTTGGGAATTAACTGGGTGATTTTACAAGAACTAGAGCTTGGAGTTTTGAATTCCAATTCCTCTTTTTTTTCAAATTGCCGAATAGAAGCTTTGGGGGGGGTATTTATAGCACTTGGTTGCTTTTCTTGGATGCATGGATGGTTGCTTCTTGGAAGGTGACTTGATATCTTTGCAACTTGATTTTATTCTTCCTAGGATAGCATTCTAGGTTTATTCCTTGTTGCCAAATCCATGGACATATCTTTGCAGCTTGCTAGCTTACAAGCTAATCTACAAGGTTAGCTCCTTAGCACACTAGCTAGCTAGCTTGGACATCCTATGGTTATCTCACTATTTGATGAAGTAACCATGGTTACATCCTTACCATGGTTTAGTTAGTGTGTTACGTTTAATTAATCGTTTACGCGTTCGCTCGGTTACTTAAACGTTCTCCGTAATACTTACTCGTAAGTGGTTCGCAATGAAATTCCTTTCGTATTTATTCCTTATATTTTTATTTATCCTACTTGAATATAAATCCGTAGGATTTTAGTCTCGTAATTATATTGTGATTCCCGTAATCCTCGATAAGTCGTAATTACGGTCGTTTTTCAAAGTTCATTTTCTTCGAAAACTAATAGCGTTTACATACACTCATTTGGTACGTGTAGTCGTAATATCAATTCCGAAACTCATTTTCTCCTGCATTACATAGTGTGGGCTCAAAAGTTTTTCCCGTCTGTCAGGGTTACTATTCATTAAACGTTTTACAAGGTCTCAGAAATTCGAGTTATTAAAGTCTTCCCCTCTAACAAGGATTCCGTCCCGGAATCAATTAGAAAATAAGTGGGGATATCTATTCCTCATTGTGTCTTCAAGTTCCCAAGTTGATTCCTCAACATTTTGATTTCTCCACAAGATCTTAACTAGCTTCACCGTTTTGTTCTTCAACACTTGTTCCTTCTGGTCCATTATCCTAACTAGGTGCTCGATGTAGGTCAGGTCGGGTTGTAAATCTATCTGCTCGTACTCTATTACATGTCGGGAATCGGCTTGGTACTTTTTTAACATGGACACGTGGAACACGTTGTGTACTTGTTGCAAATTAGGAGGCAAGGCGAGCTCGTAAGCTAGAGGTCCTATCCTCCTCAAAATTTCAAAGGGTCCTATGAATCTGGGACTCAGCTTCCCTTTCTTTCCAAATCTCATCACTCCTTTCCACGGAGATACCTTCAATAACACTGAATCTCCTTCTTTATATTCCCTATCCTTCCTGGTCTGGTCGACGTACTTCTTTTATCTGTCCTGGGCTGCTACCAGTCTCTTCCTGATGAGTCCTACCATTTATCTGGTGTAACACCCCCAGATCCGGGGTCAGGGATCCGGGTCGTCACGGTCTTTCTCTCCACAATTATCACTTAACTTAATTAATAATAAACAAACTCATGCTGTGACCCCACACTAACACACACCACCACACATCATAGTCTCAGAGATGAAATTGAAATTAGTACAAGTCCTTGAATCCACAATTAAAAGTTATTACAACCCAAAATGATTACTTGATAAGTTTACAGTTAATTGCCATTATCTGCCACAAGTTATAATTATACATAATTGATTCTCAAAAGTAGAATGTTTGATCTACAGATAGATCTACCTCTGCAGCTATAGCAACTACGATCTCAACGGGAAGGCGCGGGGCGCTTCCCACGCTCTTGCGCTGGGTTTTCTTGAGCCTGGCCATCTTTCCTAACTGTTGTTGTGTGATGAAGAAATGAAGCAAGAGTGAGCATTACAACTCGCAAGATAATATATAGTGTAAACAATAACGCAAGCATCTAAGTGGATAACTTGCTGGAAACCTTTATCAGGTGAAAGATAATTACTTACTGGATATAAGCAAAAACAAGGGATGAAGTTACTAATTACTTCACTATACTTATATCATTTATAAGGCTACTTGAACTACCACTGTTCAAAGTATTATAGGTTTAAAAAGGTCATCCCATAGATGAGACCACAAGTTAAGACTTGAATAGATTCAATCTTTGAAATATTATTGAATGAAATAAAGTTACAAGATACTTTATTTAGTCCCGATATATATCCACATATATATCTCTTAAACATTTCCTGGAACCTCTGTTATGTAAAGTATGAACAGAGTTTGTAACATCCAATGAATTTTGAAAAGGAAAAGAATTTTGACATAAACCCGATATCTTGCTGATCAGGCAAAGATACCAATAAGTAACCTTTTCTACTAGTAGATGGATGAATCCCCCACCGGTCATCACCCTGGCCACATAAGGACCTTGTGCTGGACCGCCACCCGGCCTCTTACGCGTTGATGGACTGCCACCCAGCCACTTACACTTTGATAGACCGTACCCCGGCCCGTCACTTATGCTGACTCAATTAGATGGGCTTACTTCCCGAACGTTGGGTAAGTAATCAATTCATTTGTTTTCTCAAAACAGCAACCACGTTGCGAATGTAAAATACACCACAGAGCTGGATCCCCAGGTTTTGAGCGAGTATTTAAATCCCCTTTTAAAGGAAGATCTTAAATATAAAAATGAGTTTTGGGGTCCACTCTAACTTTAAAAATCATTTTGAAGACTCGAAAATATTTTTAAGAATGTTTGGAGTACTGCTGATTTATTAAAATAAATCAGTCCCGATATATTAGAAATATCTGAATATTATTATTTAAATAATATTCTCATAAAGATAATCCTTATTAAAATATTCGAAGTAGAAGTTTTAAAACTCATACTTGAAATGGATATTAAATAACCAAAGATATACTTATACGAAAGTACTATCTTTATTTGAATAATCGAAAATAAGTTTGATTATCGAAACATTATTCTTTAATAAAATAAAGAATATTATTAAATAATAAGCGGAGTCATAATACCTCGAATGAATATTATAAATAATATTCATTAAATAAAATAAAGTGAGTCATACATCCTCAAATGAATATTCAATTAATAATCATTAAATATAATAAACAGAGCCATAAGTCCTCGAATGAATATTCAAATAATATTCATTAATTAATATAAAGTTATCGAATAAACCTTATTCGATCAATAGTTTTGAAAACTATATCCATATATATATATATATATATATATATATATATATATACTCGGGAACATTGACTCCCGGTTTAGAAATATGTTCACCTTTTGATCCCCTATACTAAGGGTAAACTCAAATACCGCTTATCTCTAGCATAGGTATTATGCAACTATAAGCATTGAACCAACAGATATATAAATCAAGACTATGAAATAGGCATGCATATATACCATATCACATGCTACAATATATCGCAAGAATTTGCTAATAACAAATATGCATTTATCGCAAGATCATACATATACACATATACATCACAACAACAGTTATACGGGTAGAAAACTTGCCTGAGCGACTGGGGGTTACAAATGGCTTGGGACGAGTCTGGTAACCTATAAACAACATGTGAGTTGGAATTAAACCAAAGTCACTTGTAAATCTATACTTTAACCAAATTAGACTCTAACGCTCGCTTTGCGCTTACTGATTCTCTTAAGTCACTCGAGTGCCCTTGGCTCCACCATTTTTAATAATTAAACCATTACGAGTTTTAAGGAGATTCTTTCATGAGTGTCTTACCAACTGCCTAACACACTCTACATAAATGTTTCATACACTAATTAACCCTTTTTAGGTCTTTAACCTATGTTTCAAAGTAAGGCGAGGGGTAATGTTTCGTTCACGAAACGTCGTTACTTAAAACGGCCGTTTCTCCTAAACCGTACATCGGAATCAAACGAACCATATATGAAAACGAAGCTCGTAACATGAACTATCTAAACATGGAAATGGTCAAAACCTAGCAGGGAGTTCTCGGGTCCTAATGTTATGAACAAAAACAGTCTAAAGTAAATCGGACATTACGGCGGCTATGTTTACGCGATTTCCCAATTTTATACCATTCCAATTCAACCACCAATCAATCCCAATCCATTCATACAACCAAAATCCATCCTCACTACATCATAGCAGCCCCAATCAACTCAACATTACAATTTATACTTATTCTTAAACTTGAATTTAAACTATACTTAAGTTCTTTAACCAAACCATAAGATTTCAACATTCAATTCACTATCATTCCAACCCAAACTCTAAACAAACAAGCTTCAAGCTAATCTTTACCATAACTATCAAAATCATCCTAATATACAAAGTAAAGCTAGGGTTTGGAGATGTTATACCTTCCTTGAAGTGATGTGAGTAGCTAGGAAGCCTTAAGAAGCCTTGAGATGTCTTGAGATGCTTGGATCTTAAAGGAAAAACAAGAAAAATCAAGTTAAAAACCTTGAAATCACTATTCATTGTCTTCTTCATTGATTTCTTGGAGAAGATTGTGAATGATTTGGAGGCTTAAACTCATAGGATAGCCATAACTATGCATAAGGAGTACTAGATAATTAACTTACCAATTTAGAAAGCTTGGAACTTGAATTTTGAAAATTCCTCTTCTTGAAATGGAAAAAGCCGAGAGCAAAGTTCTTGGTGAAGAGAAATAAAATTTTTGTTTTGATGAAATGATTTGTTTTGGCTTGGTGGATGTAGTTTTGTTTGGATGTTTGGTCAATTACCTTATTAACTTTGTCTTTGTGTGGTTATAAACCAACCACATCTCCTCCCTCCCTATGTCATGCTTACATCACCTTATTGTGTCATCAACTCTTACTTGCCCTCTCCTTATTGGTTGGATGACCTCATCATCCCTAACCTCCTTGATTAACTTCCTAATTGTTTGCCTAATGACCGCTGATCTGTTATACGGTTCGCTTAACTTTCGTTTTCGTTTATCGTTTAAGGGATCATACCCGGGATCTTATTACTTGGGTTTCCTTAACCTTTCTCAATACATTATAATCCTTTTATGATCCTTTCTTATAATCCTTTTATTTAAATCCTTTTTATCCTGTTACCTTATACTCAATTCTTCCCATATCTAGTGGATTTCCGGCAAAAATCAAAGTGTTCGGAATTGGATTCTGACGATCTTTACATACACTTATATACCATATAGAGTACTAATAAAATCTCAGAATATCCATAAAAGAAACCCTACATAGTGTGGCATGAACAGTTTTCTTATTCAGCAATATCAGCAAAAACACTATTCATAAAGGTTACAAAAAGTTTAAAATTTTGGGGGTTATTACAGTCTCCCCTCCTTAAAAGGATTCCGTCCCGGAATCAAATAGAAAACAAATGGGGGTACTTTTCTAGCATTGCGCTCTCTAGTTCCCAAGTTGATTCTTCCACATTATGATTCTGCCATAGCACTCTGACTAGCTTGATCACTTTGTTCTGAAGCACCTGCTCCTTCTTATCTATAATCCTTACTCGTTTCTCCACGTAAGTCAGATCTGGTTGCATATCCACATGCTCGTACTCCACTAAGTGTCTGGCATCCCGATGATACGTCCTTAGCATTGACACATGGAACACATTATGAACTTGTTGCAAGTTAGGGGGTAAGGCTAGCTCGTAGCTAACTTTCCAATCCATCTTAATATCTCAAAAGGTCCAATGTACCTTGGGCTTAGTTTTCCTTTCTTTCCAAATCTCATTAATCCCTTCCAAGGGGATACCTTCAGCAGTACTAAGTCCCCTACTTCATATTCCTTCTCCTTCCGGGCTAGGTCTGCCTATTTCTTCTGTCTGTCTTGGGCTGCTACAAGCCGCCCTCTGATAAGATCCACTATGTCTTTGGTCCTTTGGACCACTTGGGTCCGAGCATCTTCCGCTCCCCTACTTCATCCCAGAATAAGGGAGATCGACACCTTCTTCCGTACAGGGCCTCAGGCGGCATTCCGATGCTAGCATGAAAGCTATTGTTATAAGAAAACTCGATCAACGGCAAGTTATCATCCCAACTTCCTTTAAAGTCTATTGCACAGACTCTCAACATATCCTCTAGTGTCTGGATGGTCCTTTCCCTCTGCCCATCAGTCTGGGGATGGTACGCGGTACTCATATTTAACTTGGTCCCCGCACATTCTTGAAAGCTCTTCCAAAATCTGGAGTTGAATCTGGGGTCTCGGTCTGAGACAATGGACGCTGGGACTCCATGTCGCGTCACTATTTCCTTAAGGTAAATGTCCACCAGTCTATCGACTGTGTATCTCTCATTGATAGGAATGAAATGAGCTGACTTTGTCAGTCGGTCTATAATTACCTATATGGCGTCATGATTGGCTTTCGTCCTTGGCAAGCCCACAACAAAATCCATCGCTATCTGTTCCCATTTCCACTCGGGAATCTCCAGGGGTCGTAAAAGTCCACTGGGTCTCTGGTGCTCTGCCTTTACTCTTTGGCAAGTCAAACATTTGCTTACCTATTCTGCTACGTCCCTCTTCATGTTGGGCCACCAGTAATATTCCTTCAAATCCCTATACATCTTGGTAATTCCCGGGTGAATGGAATACCTTGAACTATGGCTTTCATCCAAAATCTCATCTTTAAGTTCTTGAACATTCGGAACCCAAATCCTGTAGGAATACCTCATTATCCCCTTATTGTCTCTCTCAGTATGGATCTCTTCTAGAAGCACCATAGATGGCCTATCGCAATGGTTTAATCATGCATGTTACAAAATTATGTTACCTTAGGTATGCTCATCTTAGCCTACCGCAACGTAGTATTTTTGATGTTACCATAGCCTTTAAAACATGTTACTATAGCTTCAAAGTGTTACATACGAGTAACATGTGGTAATTTATGTTACAATAGGGTATTATTGGATAAAAAAGTAGTATATTTTACAAACAATTAAATATATATAATTATTTGACATGAAAATTAATCAATTTTTATAATATAATTAAGCAAAAATATTAATATTAGTTAAGATTGATAAAATATTTTTTTAAAAAAATTTATAAACTGTATTAATTAATAATTGATAAATTTTTATCAATAAAAATTTTAAAGACAATTAAAACTTAATTTTTTTAAAAAAAGAGATGAAATTAGCTGGGCTTTTTCAGGGGGGCTCAAATTTTTTGGAGAAGCGCTAAAATTTCAGACAAATTAACTTCTCCCTCTAATTTCATTCTCCCTCATTCTCTCACTCTCTCTCTCTCATTCTCTCTCTCCCAGTAGCTATTCTCTTTCATTCCTCTCTCGAGCTAGGGTTTCTAATTGGGGGTAACATTTTGGCGAAGCTGGTCACATTTTGGAGAAGCGGGTCACATATTGGAGCTAGGGTTTCTAATTGGGGTTTCAAATCAGCTTGCGGTTCAACATTAAGGTACTACATCTCTCTCTCTCTCTCTCTCTCTCTCTCTCTCTCTCTCTCTCGCTCTCTCGCTCTCGCTCTCTCTGATTTTGTGTATCTCTCTCTCTCTCTCTCTATCTCTCTCTCTCTCTCTCGCCCCTCTATTTCTGTTAGTTTCTTCTCTAATTTGTTATATGCGTGTTTTTGTGTATTTTATACATGTATATGTATGTTATATGCATGTTTTTGTGTAATTTTAATTGGAATTGGGGTTTTTTATTTTTGTAGATCTGTAAGTGTGATTTTTGTATTAAATTTGTTTCTCGATATTTGCTTTTTATCCGGTTGATTTTCATGTTAGGCTTTAGTTATAACTTACATGTAAATCATCATAGTCAAGTGGATATAATTGATTGTGTAAGTAGATATCTGTTGTCTCTATAATGCAATTGTTTATGAGTATTTACATTTATGTTAATTTGACCTTTATTCCTGAGAGTTTCAACCCTTTACGAGTATTTAAATTTTTGTTAACATCAACTGTCACAGTTCCGTAGGTAGGAGGAGTGGGATAATACGGAAATGGGTGTATGCACATGTATATTCATGGTCATATAACATGGATTCGATACGTATAATCTAATATGGATTTACGATTTCAGGGCTGCGTTGTTATGCTGTGTTGTTATTAATACATATAATCTATAATATTGGTTTAGGATTTCACTTCTGCGTTGTTATTAGTACGCATATCTAATATGGGTTTAGGGTTTCACGGTTGTGTCGTTATTAGTATGTACAACCAATGAAAAGGAGAACATAAAATATTACCTCGGTATGTTTAGGGCTTCACGGCTGCGTTGTGTTGTTAGAACGTATAACCAATATGGGTGTATGGTTTCAAGACTACATTGTTTTCTTTTAGGAATATAACATTATTGTCCTGTTTTCTGTAGTGTTGGACGATGATCTAAGTCAATGGATAACCCTTCCAAAATACAGTACACCTTACATTAAGGGGATAAAGGATTTTTTAGAAAATGCATTTCCCAAATTTTCCGTAGGCGATGAAATGTTGTGCCCTTGTAAGAATTGTAGAAATGGCAAGTGGCATACTCAAGATCTTATTTATGATCATCTTATTTGTCATGGCCCTTGTCCATTGTATGCGAATTGGATTTGTGAGGTTTCGAGCAAAGATCATAGGATAGATATTGAACGGGCAGAAAATATGGGTTTTGAAGATTCCTTTACCTTCGGAGATAATTTGGACGAGATGTTCCATCGTACTAATGATACTACTGGACCGAATGATGATGCCAAAAAATTTTATGGCCATCATGAAGAAGGAAAGCAGCCCTTATATCCGGGCTGCAAAAAATTTTCCCGCTTAAGTTTTATCATTAGGCTGTACTCTTTAAAGTGCATTCATGGGATTTCGGAGTCGAGTTTCGGGGATTTATTAGAGCTGATAAAAGATGCTTTTCCAGAAGCACACATTCCTTTGTCTTTTAATGCGGCAAAGAATGTTATTAAAGATTTAGGGCTCGATTATCAAAGGATACACGCCTGCCCCAATAATTGTATGCTGTTTTGGGCTGAAAATGAAAAAGAAGAAAATTGTAAAACTTGCGGTGCTTCAAGGTGGGTCGTAGTGGAAAAAAAAGGCGCCGTGGACAATAATGAGAAGAAGTTAATTCACAAGGTCCCGGAAAACGTGATGCGCTACTTTCCACTCAAAAAAAGGTTGTAACGCATGTTTATGAGCAAAGAGTTATCAGAACTGATGTTATGGCATGCAAAAGGTCGAAAAAAGGACGATAAACTTCGACATCCCGCTGATGCAGAGGCTTGGAAGGCATTGGATGCTCGTTATCCTCAATTTTCATCCGAGAACAGAAACATCAGATTGGGCCTAGCCGCTGATGGTTTCAATCCTTTTCGTACTATGAACATAAGTCATAGTACTTGGCCAATTATTTTGGTTAACTACAACCTTCCCCCCTGGCTGTGTATGAAGCAAGAGAATCTAATTCTCTCGACACTCATATCTGGTCCCGAGTCTCCGAAGAATAATATAGATGTCTTCATGCAACCTTTAATTGCTGAACTGAATGAGCTATGGGAAGTAGGCATTGAGACTTATGATGCCCTTACTGACCATACTTTCAACTTGCGCGCTTCTTTACTTTGGACAATCAGTGATTTTCCCGGGCTAACAATGCTATCTGGATGGAGCACAAAAGGAAGACTAGCTTGTCCAGTTTGCAATTATGAAACATCCTCTATGTACCTAAAACATAGTCGGAAAATGTGTTACATGGACCATAGGAGATTTCTCCATCCCGAACACCCATGGAGGCTTGATAAAAGAAAATTTAATGGTCAAATTGAATTGAGAGGTTTTCCAGAGGTTCTAACTGGAACAGACATTGAAGAATTATTGGCAGGATTTGTAAATCATTTTGGGGGGAAGAAACCAGAGAAGAAAAGAAAGCGCCAAAAAAATAAGATTAAGTCGAATTCGTCTTTCAAGAAAAAATCAATATTCTTTGATCTGCCTTACTGGAAGCACAATGTTTCTCGACATAACCTTGATGTTATGCACATCGAGAAGAATGTGTGTGATAAAGTACTTGGCACATTGCTCAATATTGCTGGAAAAACAAAAGACCATATAGCAGCTCGCCTAGATTTGCAAGAACTTGGCATCAGAAAGGTCCTCCATCCTGTTCTATCAAGTGACGGGAAACACCTTGAAATAAGGGCTGCGATATTCGACATGACAAATGAAGAGAAAGATTTATTCTGCTCTGTCCTTAAAAATGCTAAATTGCCATATGGAAGTGCCTCTAATATCAGCCGGTGTGTGCACATAAAGGAGAGAAAGGTATCTGGCTATAAGAGTCATGATGCTCACTTTTTCATGCACTACTTATTACAATTTGCAGTGAAGAAATCTTTGAAACCGGAGGTTGCAGTCCCTTTTATCAGATTAGGGGCCTTCTTAAGAGGTATTTGGAGTAAAGTCATCGACTTAAGTGATCTTAAGAGGCTGCAAACAGAAATAATTGAAATAATTTGTCAATTTGAGACTATATTCATTCAGGCTTTTTTTGATGTGATGGTCCACCTTTTGATTCACTTGTGCCAAGAAATTGAATTTGGTGGACCGGCCCATGTTTGAAGCATGTGGCCAATTGAGCGCTATTTAAATAAATTGAAATCTTATGTGCGGAATAGATCTAAACCAGAGGGATGTATCGCCGAGGGTTACCTGACCGAAGAATGATTGATATTTTGTTCAAGATTCTTGGGTGGCCATGGAGGATCAAAAATTACCAAGGCTGCAAAATTTGAAAGTTTTCCAGAAAAAGTAGAATTTCCTATTGGTTCACGCAGAAATAAAGATGGAAAGGCTGTGAATTTAGTTGAAGTTGAATGGATGGCTATTCATCGTTATATTCTATTGAACTGCGGGAATAAAGAAATTGATAGTTTAATCGAGTAAGATTCTAGCTACTAATTGTGTTTAACTGTTATAGAATTAGAACCTGTTTTGTCTTGATTTTTAACTAGGTAATTGTTGTAGGGAGCATCGAATCTTAATAGAAGGACAAGCCAAGTCAAAAAGATACAATCGTGAGAGAGAACATTCTGAAGATTTTTGGAAATGGATGAAGGGGGAGGTCGGAAAAAAAGATAACATTTCAAAGGAATTGGAAGTGCTTGCAATGGGCCTTAATCAATCAGCGAAGAAGTATAGTGGTTATGTACTTAACGGATATCGATTCCATACAAAGTACCGAGATGCTAAATGTACAACCCAAAATAGTGGGGTATTTCTAACTGCTTTGACTACTAGCTTTGCTAGTTCAAAAGATCAAAATCCACTGGTCGGCGATGTCAATTACTACGAAGCAATTGAAGAGATTTTTGAAGTTGATTATTGGGGAGAATTTTCTGTAGTGGTGTTCAAGTGTTGTTGGTATAAGGAAGAGAAAGATCTATATGGGTTCACTCGAGTTAATTTTAACAGGTTATGTCAGAAGTCTGATCCATATGTGCTAGCTTCACAGGTGCAGCAAGTCTTCTACGTAGAAGATCCTACTGAAAAGATGATGTATAATGTTATAAAGAAATTGCCAAGGGATTGGTGCGATGTCGAAGCTAAAAATGCAAATGAAGAAGCCGAGGATCCAGTTTTACATGATTTACACACTAGTGTTCCTCTAGAAACAGACACGGATATTAACTGGTGCAGAGATGATGTCCCAACACGACAAGTCCCCATCAAGGCTAGAACAAACGAAGAAACTACTTAAATTTGTAATTCGAAATATGTAACTATCAAGGGCCTAGTTTCTGATGTATCAACTGTTAATGAAGTGACTTCTTAATTGCCTAATTTATCATGTTTTAATGTATTTTCTTTTAATTAATTAACTTGTTCTTAATATAATGTTCTGTCAGTTTTAAATCTGCCCTGCTCTTTATGCGATCGCTTCTTAATTTAGAGCATTATTAAATTTATTGACTTGCATACTGCTCTTTTAATGTTTCTTTTAAGTGTTTATTTTTAAGTGTTTTTTATTTAAGTGCCATGTCTCAGATTATTTTAATGATTTCATCTAATTATACTTTCTCAATTTTTTGTAGGATGGCATACATAAATCTCAGGTTGTACCACCAGGGTGAGTTTCAGCCTACACGGTATGTCGGTGGTAAAGAACTGATTATAAGGAATGTCGAAGTAGATAGGTTTTTGTACCCTGTATTGATGGATTATGTCAAGGATGACCTTGAATATTCAGAAATTAGAGGGATTTATATGAGAAAAGGTGATAAGCAGGGGGGTGGCAGTTGGTGGCCAATGATGTGGACTTGTGTTCATTAACTGCAGGAGCTGCAGACGGTGAAAATGTTGATTTTTATCTTGACAATGTCGTTGATAGCACTATCGAACCAATGGATCAGATGCAGCCATTTGTAATAATACGGCCAAGAAAGGATATCTTAGCAGGTAATATATTAATTTCATTTCAGAAATATACCTTAATTGTAGGGGCATCAGAAATATATAGGTGTTACTACATTTAGATTTTATTCAAACTCGTAATTATTGTTTTTATGTCTTTATAGCTAAAAAGCAAGTAAAGCGGCAGTTTGTAACCACTCATCAACTACAGCAACAGAAGATGAACAAGAAGGCAAACCAAGTTGATAAGGCTGGGAAGAGGAACTCAAAGAACTTTCCCCTAGAGGGTACTCGGAAGTCACCACGGCTTTCTAGAGTGCAGGAAATCACTGATGGTGATGATTGTGAAACTCCTCCAAGTGTTAGGAGGAAGTTGAGTTTACATGATACTCATGAAGATGAGCGTATGGGAGAAAATGAACTGGAGGTTAGCATATAATTCAGTAATACCTATAATTTTCTTGTTAGATTATTGTTGTTTAAGTACATGTAAGTACATGTATGTAACCCCTTTATTAATCCAGTAATTCCGTCATACCTATATTAACATGAATTTATGTGAAATTGCAGAAACTACCCCCTCCACCTCCTCTAACGGAGTATGAAAAACTGAGAGATGTCACAGTAAAGAGGAACAATGAAGTATTTTTTGCCCTCAATCTTCCTACACTCTCTTCTGAAGTGAGAAACTCAATCTTAAAAGATAAATCCAAAAAAAAGAAGCATGTGCAAGAAGGGAGCGATGAGGAATATGATCCAGCTGTGGATCTTGAGGATGGTGGATCGGGAACTCAAAGGAAGGCTGCTAGTAAGGATGGTGGATCAGGAACTGAAAAGGTATGTCATAAATGTCATAAAGCTATCATTTTCACATTTTCTAAATTCTTCCCCAAATGTTTCATCGGGGTTGATAGTTTGTAATTCATATATACACAAACATTGAGTTTTACATGATTTATGTTTTAGAGAGGGAAAACTGAGAAAAGCAAGGTGCTTATTGGACGTGGACCAACAACACGGTCACGAGCCAATACTGTTATATCACAGAAGCAAGGAACCGAGGATGCTACTGAGAAGGAAAATCAGTCATTATCACATATGGAACCTGCAGAACCTCTGATTCAGCTACCGTCTATTGAAGCAAATGGTTCAATAGAGGCTTTTTGGGCTATGCGAAAGCGCCAAAAGGAAGCAACTGCAGCGACGTCGAAGATTTCTCTAAGTACAACTGCAACTACAAAGACTGCTATAGAAAATGTTGTTGAAGAAAATGTTTTTCCGGACATTGAAGAAGAGGAGGAAGCAGGTATCTTCTTTCCTTTATTTATGATTACATAAACTGATTATTTATAAAGGAATTATTCCTTTAAGGCCCCTTAAAGAATACTCACTTTGAGGCTACCCACATTTATATATTTTCCATAATTGATTAATTTGCATCAGTTTAGTAAATTACTTATAATTGAGGTTAATTGGCATAAGGTTATTTATGTCATTTAAGTTAATGAAATTGTGAAGTTAACCATGGTTAATTATGTGATAGATGTAAAACTTCTTGCATAAATTTAATTAGCATATGTAATCTATAATGCTGTTAATTGTTATTTGTGTTTTTATATAATTATTAAAACACAACCCCTATGAGAATTAATGTATTCTTTATGACAGTAGGTCCTTTAGAGTGTCCAGAATCCAAGGTATGCGTTATCTATATTTATCATTTTAAAAATAAGGGCTGCTTATTATAAAGACACCCATTAAAAAAATAAAAACTAAAAATAAGACATCTTTATAGATCAATCTTTGAAATACGATATATTAGAAAAACACCCATAAATATAATCAAATTTATTATAATATTCCTACTTTGTTTGATTTTCCTGCAAGTAATTTTTGCTCATATGTAGTTGAAGTTCCTATAAGGCTGAGAGGACCGACGAGGATGGATAGGGTTCATACTAGAAATATGGACCATCGAGTTGTCCTTCAGATGAATGAAAGGTTCCAGCCCGTTTTAGATAAGGACAAAGTAATTTCTGAACTTAGTAACTTCTTGGGGACACTCGCAAAGCGATGCGTGTCATTTACCTATGTTTCTTGGCGTGATGTTCCGAAAACTTTGAAAAATACACTATGGAATTATGTTAAGGTATCACGTACATTGTTTAATTATCGTGATTTATTTTTCTGCAACATTACCTTTGATTAACTGTACTTGTGTTCTTTATTTTGTTGACTTTTTCCAGCAAAGATACATTATACCTGATGAATGTGAAACATGGGTGTTGAAAACCATTCAGTCATCTTGGAAGACACGTAAGAGCCGAATTAAGAAGGCGCATTATAAAGCATTTGAAACTGATGAAGAACGGATGGAAAATAGGCCAAATGATATTCCCCTTGAGAGTTTCAAGATGTTGCTGGAGTACTGGAATGATGAAAGCATTAAGGTTTTCTAATTCCCCTTGCACTTTCATATTTAATTATGTATTTATATTTGATCTAATTGACATAAAGGTATTTCACATTTTTGTAGAAAAGAGCAGCGACAAATGCAAGAAGTCGATGTCAGTATACAGACACACACACTACTGGTCCAAAGACTTTCGCACAAATTCGAAACAATATGGTATGGCCAGAATCTCAATTACGCAAATTAACCTCAATAAGCTAGTTGTTACGCAAATATATGAATGTGGGCAGCCTTCTGGTTACATATATTACTATATATCTAGAAATTATTTTCTATATTTCTTTTGGCTAACTTGTTCATTTTTGTCAGAAAAAAAAGGCAAAGAATCAGCATCCACCACCTGAAGCAGAGGTTTTTGTTAAGACTCGTGAGCGTACTGATGGTCGTGAGCATAAAACCAACACTGAAGAAATAAAAAACAAGATTGTAAGTGTTTTTTATTAATCTTAGTGCTTCCGAATATCCGTTAATGTCGCAAGATGGTTAATTAGTTGTGTTTTATGATTTATTTGGTGTTTAGAAGTTTTATTTATGTACCTGCATGCATTTTTATTTAATGATTACTAATTGTGAATTTAATTGGATTAAATTATTCGGTTATTTTGAAATTAGTTAGTGAAGCATTTAAATTATTGTGTGACCAAGTGTTCGTTTGTTTTTCTGGTATGTAGAAAAAGATTAAGGAAAAAATCAGTACGAGCGAAGATCCCAACGAGGAACTACTTTCTGATGGAAAAAAACATGGGCCATCTTGGCTCCATGGAAGATGTCCTGATGCTGCAAAAGGTTACTCCAGTACTGCTGGTTCGACAAATACTTATGTACAGGAGTTGGCAGGAAAGATAAAGCAGACTCTGGTGAGTGAAGTCGAGGCATCGATGACAAAGAAGGTACAAGAAGAAGTGGATATGCAAGTCAACAAGAAGGTGCAGGAGAATATGGCCTGGTTACTTAAGAAAATAGCCGACGCAAATCCAGGCATCACAATCAACCATCAAGATTTCAGCACAACCAGCGATAATGACAATTACCTCATACCAGTTACCGGAGGCTCTGGACTTTAGATTTCAGATGTGCACCTTTTTACATATCTTATTTTGCGTACTAGTAACAAGTGTTATCGTACTAGCTTTTGGATGTTTATTTATCATCCTAGACTAAGTAACTGTTCTTTGGAGTATGTGGAGTATGTGGAGTTGGTGAATTGTGTGAAACCGTAGTATTTGGTGGGGGTTTGTGAAAACTGATATGGAGTTTGGTTGAAATTGTTTATTTGGTTAACTTGGATGAAAAACAGATTTTATGGCATGTTGAATTTACAAACCATTCCTGTCAATTTTTTTTTTGAAAAATATGTTACATTAGGTACTAAAAATGTTACAAAGAAATTGGTATAATACAAAACATTACTGTTACAATATGCATCAAGTGTAACATTAAAGTATGTCTATAGTATCACATTATGTATGTTACCTTTGCAAACAAATAGGGGCCCAAAATGGGGCCCACCAGTGGGCCCTACATGTGGGCCCCATTTTTTTTGAAAATTCTGAGTCCAAAGGTAACATACATATTGTGATACTATAGACATAGATTAATGTTACCTTTGACAGCTATTGTAACATAAAAGTGAATGTTACAGCAGGACAAAAGTAATGTTACCTTAGGGGCCAAAGGTAACTCGAAAAAAAGCAACTTAATTTTTATGTTACCTTAGGCCTTTTTCTGGCTGTGGTAACACTTTTTTGGGCCTGTTGTAACATTTTCTTGGTGTTGCTGTAGGCCATTTATGGTATAGTAAAGTTGGGGGATATTGTTAGGAACAATTGATGATATCAAACAGAAACTATCAGAAGTTCACATCAAAATTTATATATCAACAGATGATGATGATATCAACGGATAATGATATTGACGGGTGATGATGTCAATGGATGATGAAATCAGGATTTATCACATCAGTTGATCTTCGAGAAGGAAAAGGAAACATGAACTCAAGGTGGTGAAGGACTTTATCTTAGAAGCATTGTACTAGGTTTCCTTGTTGTCGATAATGAGAGAATTTGGCTGTGACTCCACATTTATTAAAGCCACATCAAACTAACTTTGAGATTGTGCTATAACTGAGTCTTTGACTGCAGTTGGCACTGTGTGTGCACCCTGTGACTCCCCCAAAGGTTTCAGCTTCTTATTTCTGATATAGGTTTGTGCTTGGTCAGTTGTGTCCGTTCCCCTTTAGTCCTGTGCTCTTGGCTGAGAGCTTGTATCAATAGCTACATCCATTTGAGAGGATGCAACTAGTAAAGATTTTATTTCCTTATCAATCACCACAGTTTCTTGGAAGACTGTTATAACGACTCATATTTCTGTATTATTAAAGAGTAAATATTAAATAATTAAATAAGTAATAGGTGTATCGGTTCTGTCAACCGTGTGTTGCTTTATTATTAATTGTGTGTGACTTGGTGGTGTGCGAGTATTATTTGTTTGATTAATTGCTGAGCCGTAGTGTTTTATTTTTACTCTTAAAAGTAGTTTTATCGAGGATTTATTCTCAAAAATATTGATATTATCTCTAAAATCATTTTTATTGCTTTATTATTTTATTAATTATTTTTGAGAATTTATAAAATTTAGAAAACAATATTCGTTGAATATTTAACCCTAAATGATTTTTTGATTGTATTAAAGTGGAAATTCAATATTAAATTTCAGAATGCTTCAAAAATTACGAAACTCATATTTTCATAAGTTTTTAATATTCCGAGAATTTTAAAATTATTTCAGAAATTTTTCGGATTAAATTCACCTGCAAGTTTATTCGTTAATTCGTTAAATGCGGGTATGTGGTACGTTTAAGAATTACGTATTAAATTATGAAAATTTTGTTTTAATAACTTTCGAATATTCTGAGAATTTTGGTATTTAATTTGTAATTTTTTGACAAATTCGTGTGCGCAGTTGTTCGTTAAATTACGAAGAAAATGGATCAAATATTGGGCTTACAATCAATAGGGGGACACAATTGGATTTTCATATATATGGCTTCGTGGCAGTTGCTGATTGTGGCAGATTAACAAAATAAAAAAATGAACAAATGAAAACTACACAAAAACGAGCCCTGTAATTTGATTTCCCTACTTCTCTATCTCGATCCATCTCTCTTCTTCGACTCCCTCATTTATCCCATCGATCTCTCAACCCTCCCCTGTTCCCTCCTCTCTGTTTTCCTGAGTCTGTTCCCTGCATTTCGTTGCCGTCGCCACCATGTACTCTGTTCGTCGCCGTGAATTTTTCTGATTGCCATCTCCATTTTTTGGTCGCTGGCTTTGGTTCCATTCTTTCTTGATTGGTATATACATATATGCATACGTATATGTGTGTGTCAGTTAAGTGATGTTGTCATTGCTACATTTTGATTTCTCGAATATCTCTGAGAAATTCGAAGTGATAATTCAAATTATCAGTTTGATTTCGATGAAATTTTTGAATGAAATATTCTTGATTCTTGAATCCTAAATTTTGATTATTCCAAAATATTATCGGCGAAAACCGAGATTGGAAACCCGATTCGGGTACCTCCGGGTTTGTTGGCCGCCGTCAACGATGAGTCTCGGCGAGCTGGAGGTGGACGGTTATGAATATTTCTGAGTGCTAAATTTATAAAAATATTAATTTAGTTCGTAAAATTGTTTGCAAAACAAAACGTAGATATTTATTATTAAAAGTTGTACCGTTGATTGGGTTATGAATTTGAGCTAATTGTGATTGTTGCATTGTTTTTGGGATTGTTAAGTCAATTATGTTTCGACGGGTAGTCCAATAAATATAGGAAACGCTGCCCGATTTCCGAAGAAAAAAAATTAATTTTGAAAATACGGGAATGTATTTTGTGATTATCGGGATTACCAGTCGAACGTATATACTTATATAATTATAAATAAGTGTTTTACGGAACCTACTTGTGTGTTTTGATAATATATTTTGTAAAATATTTGACAACCCGATTTTCCGTAACGACAGGTATATGTATTTTTTGCAAATGATTATCGAACCCAGTTTTGAGCACGTGAACCCTTGTTGTTCTGTGAATCATGATAGTACGTATATCTACGAGTCGGAAATTGATATCGTTCGGGTAAAGTTGTTAGCCAGGATATGTCAAGCATAGCTGATCGACTAATATAGGGTATTTCGACTCTGTAGGTTTAGTCGGAAGACCCGAGAGTTGACGTCGGACTAAGGATAGCCTAGTGGTTAGTCGACAAGCTCAGCAAGGTTCCAATCGAAGGGCCTGAGTGTTGAAGTCGGATCCAGGATAGTCTAATAATTAGGCGATAAATCCGAGCGTCTAAGTCGGTCCAAGGTCAATCGGTAATAGTTGTAAAGCTCTACAAGGCAAGTACTCCTGACCATTCTTTTATGGTTCAACGTATATGAATAAACTGCTATTTTGTTTTCAAACAGAAACATAAACGTTTTAAGTTACGTACCCCTTGTAGTTATAAATTATTGGTTTAAAATCTATTTTGGGAAAAAGTAACTTCGAAAAGGTACCTATCTCTGAATGAAAATGATTTTGTGAACAAAATTAATGTGTGTTGTTGGATAAACTATTTTAAACTGAGATAGGTACAAGTGATTTGAAAACTGGATAAAAACGATCAGATATTGGATACATAGCGGCCAGCAGGTCAGAGACCTAGCTAGTCTCTGAGTTCCGGAACAGGTTTATGGGATGGCAGTTGGAGCTGTCTGGTGTTGATAGCCTGATTAGCTGTCTTCACATGTCCAATACGTATCTGATTTGGTTTTATGGTCCCGTAACGGAACAAGTGATTTATAAAGGTGGATTACAAATGTGAATAACATGCTAAACTTGGACTATGGTATTTATACACAGCACACGATTGATGTTATTATTATACCGAGCATGCTAGTTTTGGATATCCAGTTTATACATGTTTTTACCTGTTATGTAACAAGTTATGATTTTTGTTCCTATCAATATTTTTTATAAACTGTTTACTTTTTATTCATATAGTGATACTGCTAAGTAATTGATTGCTCACCCTTGCATAATGTTTTGTATATATGTATTGCAGATGCCTATGAGACTCTTCTGTCGTAGTTAGGGAAGAGTTCCAGTTTTTTTTGTACCAGGCTCGTCTGAGGTAGTTATGTCAGACCAAATGTGGTCTGTTGAGTTGCTGCATTAAGTTAGTTGTGTCAGGCTTGTGTAAATAAGATGAGTTTATAATTGTTATGTAACTTAAGTCATACTTAAACCTGGAGAAGATTTTGGGAAGAAGGGGGCCATGTTTATGTATTAATAATGAGTTGGGTTGTATTATGATTGTGGTTATTGTTGTTCGTGATGTTAACTCCTGACCCCAGGGTTAAGGCCATCACAGTTGGTATCAAAGCTATAGGTTTGAGTCCCTGATTTAGGTTAGGAGTAGAGTCATAAGAGTGTAGAAAAGTTTATATAAAGGTGTAAAGTCAACAACTCATATAGAGGAGCGAGTATAGGAATTCGGTCGAGGGTTTCGAAGGCGTAACCCTGACATCTATTGAGGATTAGCTAGAGATTCCCTAGCTTTTACATCTGCATCGTATATATGTATTACTGGCAATGTCCGATAGAGGTTTCTAGTTTCCCCTCTCGAGAAAACGAGTCTGATCGTGGGAGTTCAGCCTCTGAGCGCACCCTTGATGTGTCAGCTGAAGAGACATATATGTTATTCCTAAATATCACATCTCTAATGTCAAGTGATGTTACTGGACCAAGTGTGCGACCTCGGTGAGTTCAGATAGTATAATAGTAGTCGGCGGCTGCTATGACAGCCAAGTCTCGTAGTGTATATGGATCAATACTGTTGTTTATATCTTGAACCCTTACACGCATTTCTTGAGACGCATTTTGTTCCCAGAATAATTATTTACCATCTAATAAGTCGCACGTTTCTCCATAAGAAAGTCAAAACTCGAATTAAGCAACTCAAGGTTGTGTTGATTCATCATGATCCAGATTCTCCTCCCTACCTACAAATTTTCTATTTAAACATTGTTTCTTACCTCAGAAATTCTATCGGCTGATTAGGGCAGACAATGCATATGATTTGACTATTTGTCTATGTGACAAAGCGTCTGGTGGGATGCCACCGGATTATATGTTGTAAACTGTATGGTACTAAGACTGGCCATCTTATGTACTTGTATGGTTGCTCTCGGTCATATCTACATCTTTGCCTTTATTTCTTTTATAATTGATCCTTTGATTTCAAAATTTTATTTGATGTTTCATGGTAATGAATTTCATCAGTGACCTTTGTAGTTAGACAGTCCTAGCTATAGAAATCAAACAAAAGTTGACTGTCAAGAGGGATAGAAGTTCTATATTCGGTTGCTATTTCAGAATAATGGCAGCAGAGAGGATTCAGGATCCAATGATGAAAGATACAGCTTTAGAAAAGTTAACTCAGTGGTGGACGAGTCATTTGCAGGTGATAGGGAATCGCCTTTGGAGAAATGGTTGGTTGAAACTCGGACTAGTGTACCCAACATAGTCCAGAGTTCCTTAAGTTTGACTTGATTTACCAGTTTGCTCAATGTAGTTTGTGGCTGATATAGGTGGGAAGTTAACCAGTTGCTGTTGTATTGAGGAGCCATGCTACGGTGTTTAGTGTTTTCATATTTCAGTTTTTCTGCACTATTGTTGATTCTACTGCTGTCATTGTTGCTATTATTGCTAGTGTTGTTAATATAGATATCTTTCATAAATGGACCCTGATGATAAAGACATGGGTATTTTGTATGGGCAGTATTCTCCTGATATAGGTGCATAGTTCAAACGGTGATATTTTTTGTCATACATTCTTGTTATGTTTTGAATTAATCCACTGCTATATTTCAGGAAAATGCCACCCAAGAAAGTTACCCAGTCTAAAAGGAAATAGTAGTAGTTTTTCTAAGGGTCCAGCTATAAACGACATTATAGATTTTTTGCGCCAGCAACAGCAACCACAGTAGCAGTTAATCCAACAGATTTAGCCGCAGCAACTTCTGTTGCAACAACAACATCAAGGAGTGAACAATACTGTTAATTTTAAATCTTTCCAGAAATTAACTGCCGGGAAAAAGGGAAGTAAGAAACAAAAATTTGGTGTCATAGAAGAAAAAAATCAAAGTGGATCTAGTCTGAAGTTTCAGAAAAATTTCGGAAGGAATAGGGATATGGGACTTAGAAGACACGGTTTTTCTCAGAGCAGACCTAGTAACACCTCATCCAGTTCTAACCAAGTCAAGTCGATCAGGTCACCAATAACAGTATGTAAGCAATGTGGTAAAAGGAATGGTGGGGTGTGCAAAGCGAATGTTGAATGTTTCAAGTGCGGATGGAAAGGACACTATGCGAGGGAATGTAGAGTGAAAAATCCAGGAGTCACCTGTTATAATTGTGGTAAGGTTGGGCATACTGCTAGGAGCTGTAGGAGTGTTTCTCAAGATAGTATGGAAGGTAGTGCATTGAAAGGTCTGACATCCAGTACACCCAAGGCTATTATCTTTAAAATGACTAAAAGGTCATCTGCTCAAGATCCGGATGTGGTAGCAGGTATACTCTTCCTTAATTCCATACCTGTTAAAGTATTGTTTGATTCTAGGGCGTCTCAATTATTTATATCAAAGGATTGCGTGGAGAAATGGATATATTGTTGGAATATTGGAATGAACCCTTATTTACAAGTGGCTAACCAAGATGGAGTACCCGTAGGTTAGTTCTGTCCCAGATGCCCTTATATATTTTATAAGGACATTCTTTTATAACCGGTTTAATACCTTTTGAGTTAGGAGAATTTGATATAATCTTGGAAATGGATTGGTTGTCCTGTCATAAGGCAAGAATTGATTTCCAGGAGAAGCATATTCTAATATTTACGGAAACCAATATTAGGGTGAGTTTTCAAGGGTATAAGCAAAATAAGAAGTTTCTTCCGATCATACAAGTAAAAGAGTTATTAAGATAAGAATTTAAGGATCCATATTGTATGGCCAGTGGGAATGAAAGAATTAGTTAGGCAACTGCAGGAATTAATGGATATGGGGGTGATTAGACCAGATGTATCCCCGTGGGATGCCCCAGTGTTGTTTGTAAGGAGAAGAACTGGAGTATGAGATTATGTACCGATTATCGGAAGTTTAGTAAGTTGTCAATTAGGAATACGTAACCCCTACCTAGAATTGATTACTTATGTGACCTAATTAAAGGAGCGTGTTATTCCTCGAAGGTTGACTTAAGATCAAGCTACCATCAGTTAAAGATCAAGCCTGAGGTCGTACCAAAGACTGCGTTTACAACAAGATATGGACATTCCGAGTTTCTGGTGATGTTATTTGAATTAGCGAATGCATCAGTCGTTTTAAGGATTTAATGAACAGAGTGTATAACAAGCAGTTGCATAAGGGTAATTGTATTTATTGATAACATCCTCATCCAGTAAAGGACTAAGGAAGACCAGGCCGAACACCTGGAGATTTCCCTACTAAGGTTGGGAAAATAGCAACTGTATACAAAGTTTGTAAAGTAGGAATCCTGGTTGGAATTGATTAAGGAGTATGATTATTCTATTAATACCACCCAGGCAAAGCCAATGTAGAGGCATATTCTTTGAGCAGAAAAAGAGATTGAATGCGATTAGGATTGCTGAAGAATTAGCAAGGGAATTGGAGAAGTTAGGAATTGAAGTTCGAGTTCCAGAAGGTAGTAAGGAGCAATTGTATGAGATCACTTTTCAACAAGAATTGATGGAAGTAATTGAGAAGTGTCAAGAAGAGGTCATAAATCAAGGATTGGATAGTTTGACTGGAGAAGAAATTTGTACCCAAAAGGATAGCAAGGGTATATTTAGGTTTTCCTCGAGAATATGGATTCCTAATGTGACGGAGCTGAAAAATGAGATTCTTTTAAAAGCCCATATTTCTAGATTTTCTATTCACCCTGGAAGCACTAAGATGTACGAGGATTTGAAGCAGAACTTTTGGTGACCAGGAAGGAAAAAGAAAATAGTCGATTGGGTGAATAAATGTCATACCTGCCAAATGGTAAAAGTGGATTGTTACAACCCTTAGAGATTCCACAATGGAATGGGAAGAGATTGCTACGGGTTTTGTAGTAGGATTACCAAGGACTAAATCGAATCATGATGTTATTTGGGTGATTATTGGTAGGTTGACTAAATTTGCACATTTTTTTCCGATCAACGAAAGGTATTCTTTGGATAAGATAGTTAAGATGTATCTGGATGAAATTGTGACCAAGTATGGAGTCTCTGTTTCAATTGTGTGTCATCGAGATCCAAGATTTAATTCAAGGTTTTGAACGAGATTCCAGAAATGTTTGGGCACAAAGTTGAAGATGACTACCGCCTATCATCCTCAAACGGATGGTCAAAGCGGAAGAACAATTTAGATGATAGCAGATATGTTGAGAGTATGTGCTTTGGATTTTAAAGGAAACTGGGATGCTCATTTGCCATTGATTGAGTTTCCTATAATAATAGTTATCATGCTAGTATAAGAATGCCACCCTACGAAGCCTTGTATCGGCGTAAGTGTAGATCCCCACTTTATTGGGATGAAGTGGGAGAGAAGAAGTTTTTAGGTCCTGAGTTAGTCCAGCAAACCAAGAACGCAGTGGTGTTGATTGGGAAAAGATTAGAAGCAGCTCAGAACAGACAGAGAAAGAACGCGGACTTGCGTCGAAAGGACTTAGATATAGGAATAGGGTCATTAGTATTGCTGAAAGTGTCCCATTGGAAAGGATTGGTAAGTTTGGACAGAAGGGCAAGCTGAGTACCAGATATATTCGACCGTTCGAGATATTAAGAAAAGTAGGTAAAGTCGCCTATGAGTTAGTGTTGCCGCCGCTGCTGTAACATATCCATAACGTGTTCCACATATACACTGAAGCGGTATATCCTTGATTCGAACCAAGTCATTGAGTATGAACCAATCGAGCTTCATCCAGATTTGTCCTACGTCGAGCAATCAATCCATATCCTAGATCGTAAAGAGCGAGTTCTTAGGAATAATTCTATTTCTATAGTTAAAATACTTTGGAGAAATCCTCGAGTAGAAAAGTCTACTTGGGAGTTGGAGTCAGATATGCTTGACAAATATCCTCACTTGCTTAATTAGTTAAGATTCTAAAGACATAATATTTTTAAGGGGAAGGATATAACAACTCGTAATACTGTATTATTAAAGTGTAAATATTAAATAATTAAATAAATAAAATATGTGTATCGGTTTTGTCAACAGTGTGTTGCTTTATTATTAATGCGTGTGACTTGGTAGTGTGCGAGTATTACTTGTGTGATTAATTGCTGAGCCATAGTGTTTTATTTTTACTCTTAAATATGGTTTTATTGAGGATTTATTCCCATAAATATTGATATTATCTCTAAAATCATTTTTATTGCTTTATTATTTTATTAATTATTTTTGAGAATTTATAAAATTTAGAAAACAATATTTCATTAAATATTTGACCCTAAATAATTTTCTGATTGTATTAAATTATAAATTCAATATTAAATTCCAGAATAGTTCAAAAATTACGAAACTCATATTTTCTTAAAATTTTAATATTCCAAGAATTTTAAAATTATTTCGAAAATTTTTCGGATTAAATTCACCTGCACGTTTATTCATTAATTCGTTAAATACGGGTATGTGGTACGTTTAATAAATACGTATTAAATTATGAAAATTTTGTTTTAATAACGTTTGAATATTCTGAGAATTTTGGTATTTAATTTGTAATTTTTCGACAAATTCTTGCGCGCAGTTGTTCGTTAAATTACGAAGAAAACAAATCAAATATCGGGCTTACAATCAATAGGGGGACATATGTTGGATTTTCTGTATATATATGGCTTCGTGTCAGTTGCTGATTGTGGTAGATTAATAAAATAAAAAAATATAAAACTACATACAAATGAGCCCTGTAATTTGATTTCCCTACTTCTCTATCTCGATCCATTTCTCTTCTTCGACTCCTTCATTTATCCCATCAATCTCTCAACCCTCCCCTGTTCCCCCTTCTCTGTTTCCGAGAGTCTGTTCCCTGCGTTTCACTGCCGCCTCCCCCCTGTACTCCGTTCGCCGCCGTGAATTTTCCTTTCGCCATCTCCATTTTCTTGTCGCTGGCTTCGGTTCCATTCTTTCTTGATTGTTATATGCATATATGCATACGTATATATGTGTGTGTCAGTTAAGTGATGTTGTGATTGCATTATTTTGAATTCTCGAATATCTCTGAGAAATTCGAAGTAATAATTCGAATTATCAGTTTGATTTCGATGAAATTTTTGAATGACATATTCTTGATTCTCGAATCCTAAGTTTTGATTATTCCAAAATATTATCGGCGAAAACCGCGATTGGAAACTCGATTCGGGTGCCTCCGGGTTTTTTTGCCGCCGTCAACGATGAGTCTCGGCAAGCTGGAGGTGGACGGTGATGAATATTTCTGAGTCCTAAATTTATAAAAATATTAATTTAGTTCATAAAACTGTTTGAGATGAAAAAAGTAGATATTTATTATCAAAAGTTGTACCAGTGATAAGGTTATAAATTTGACCTGATTGTGATTGTTGCGTTGTTGTTGGGATTGTTAAGTCGATTATGTTTCGACGGGTAGTCCAATAAATAGAGGAAACGCTACCCGATTTCCGAGAAAAAAAAATTAATTTTGAAAATACGGGAACGTATCCTATAATTATCGGGATTACCAGTCGAACGTATATACTTATATAATTATAAATAAGTGTTTTATGGAATCTACTTGCGTGTTGTGATAAAATATTTTGTAAAATATTTGACAACCCTAATTTCCATAACGATAAGTATATGTATTTTTTCGCACATGATTATCGAACCCAGTTTTGAGCACGTGAACCCTAGTTGTATTGTGTATCATGATAGTACGTATATCTACGAGTCGGGAATTGATATCGTTCGGGTAAAGTTGTTAGCAAAGATATGTCAAGCATAGCTGATCGTCTAACATAGGGTATTTCGACTCTTTAGGTTTAGTCGGAAGACCCGAGAGTTGACGTCGGACTAAGGATAGCCTAGTGGTCAGTCGACAAGCTCAACAAGGTTCCAATCGAAGGGCCTAAGTGTTGAAGTCGGATCCAGGATAGTGTAATAATTAGGCGATAAAGCCCGAGCGTCCAAGTCGGTCTAAGGTCAATCAATGATAGTTGTAAAGCTCTGCAAGGCAAGTACCCTTGACCATTCTTTTATGGTTCAACGTATATGAATAAACTGGTATTTTATTTTTAAGCAGGAACATAAATGTTTGTAGTTACGTATCCCCTATAGTTATAAATTATTGGTTTAAAATCTGTATTAGTGAAAAGTAACTTCGAAGAGGTACCTATCTCTGAATGAAAATGATTTTGTGAACAAAATGTATGCGTGCTGTTGGATAAACTGTTTTAAACTGAGATAGGTATAAGTGATTTGAAAACTGGATAAAAATGATCAGATATTGGATACATAGAGGCTAGAGTAGCCTATAAATGTGAATAGCATGCTAAAATTGGACTCTGGTATTTATACATAGCACACGACCGATGTTATTGTTTTACCGAGAATGCCAATTTTGGATATCCAGTTTATACATGTTTTTACCTGTTGTGTAACAAGTTATAATTTTTGTTCCTATCAATATTTTTTATAAACTGTTTACTTGTTATTCATATAGTGATACTGCTGAGTAATTGATTGCTCACCCTTGTAGAATGTTTTGTATATATGTATTGCAGATGCCTAGGAGACTCTTCCGTCATAGTCAAGGTAGAGTTCCAGTTCTTTCCGTACCAGGCTCCTCTGAGGTAGTTGTGTCAGACCAAATGTGGTCTGTTGAGTTGTTGTATTAAGTTAGTTGTGTCAGGCTTGTATAAATAAGATGAGTTTGTAATTGTTATGTAAATTAAGTCATACTTAAACCTGGAGAAGATTTTGGGAAGAATGAGGTCGTGTTTATGTATTAATTATGAGTTGGGTTGTATTATGATTGTGGTTATTGTTGTTCGTGACGTTAACTCCTGACCCCAGGGTTGAGGCTGTCATAACTGTGATGTGGCTGGTTTGGGTCACACATTCCTCACCCTCCTTATCTTCTGGGCTTCTTTGATTTTCACCCTTTCCCTCACCTTGCTCACTACCCTTCACACTTCCCTCAGGTGCTGTGGTAGTTTTTAAAACTAATTTATTTTGAGAGAAGTTAGAGTGTGGCTGTTTTGATTTGGATTTAGAAGATTTTAGTTTTGTGGCTTGGGTAGGTCTTGTGCAAGACATGCTTGTATAATAATAAGACTAAGCCACATTGACAACCCTAAGATTTAGTTGTATGATAGTCTAAATCTGTATTATGTATTGTATTTCTTGAGTCTGTAAAATGGTTAGAAGATTAGACTGGAGTATTTTTCTATAAACAGTTTCAAGCCTAAGAATAAAGTCTGAAAGAAGATCAAGCAGATCATGCCTCAGAGAAAAGATGTAGAAGATTGGAGTTGAATAAATATGTTTTATGAGAAATGTTCTAAGTCAAGATATCGACAAGTCACATATCAAGTTATATAGAGAAGTCATTCGAGAACTCCAGAACGGCTTATCGAGAAGTCCAAAATGGTTTATAGAGAAGTCTAAGAGATATCGACAAGTCAAATGAAGATGTGAAGATTGGAGATATCAACAAGTCATCTTTGCATGTAGAGAACTCAGAGATATCGACAAGTCAAATGAAGATGTGAAGATTGGAAAATATCGACAAGTCAATTTCTCATTAGAGATCTCAGAGATATCGACAAGTCAAAATGCATATAGAGATCTCGGAGATATCAACAAGTCATTTCTACATGTAGAGATCTAGAGACCTCGATAAGTCAAGTACACTTATAGAGAACTCAGAGACCTCGACAAGTCAATTATACCTATAGAGAACTCAGAGATATCGATAAGTCATTATACTTATCGAGATATCACTTCTCTATACAACAAACTGGAGATCTCGACATGAACCTCAAAATACAGTAATGCAGACAAGTTAAAGATTCAAGATTATCAATCAACAAACGATCTATTCACTTAGATTGGAAAGTCTATAAAAGCAGCTTGAAGAGTGCAATATTGTGTTTGTTGTGCATGTTTTTCTAATTCTATTAACACAATATCTCTACAATCAAACTGCTTTGTTCATAAACAATATCTAAACAAATTTTAAAAGGCTAAAAATCAATAAAACACATTCACCCCCCCTCTGTGTTGCAATTAATATCTAACAGTAGGCATCTGTTTGGTCACAATCACAAATTCCATAGCCACAGTTGAACTCAAAGAAATAGAAGGTTGGGAAGAGTGAGAGACAAGAACATTTACCTCACTTACCTGAGGTGTCTCCATGATTGTCATGTAGTAAAGAGGCACTTCATCACTGAGATTGTTCCTGCATGAATCATCAAGTACTCACTTTTTTTGGACCCAACAAGCAAGCTTGTTGTTTGGGTTCTCAATAAAGATCCTTAGATACATGATTAGCTAGCATCATAACAAACCTAGCATAGTACACATTCTTTGGTCTTTTCTTAATATCTCCCAATTTATACCCTAACTCTAACATGACATAATTGCTGAATATAAATACCTGTCATTTAAGAGCATGTATAGCATATTAAGCATGGAAGAAGTAATTGCAACAAAGTTACTTATTTTTCCAGAAAATACTTTTATAAATGAGTCACACAGAAAGCTCCATTCTTTTCTAAGGCCCTTTCTCCTAATTCCACCTAACTTAGCAGAATCAATAGAGTAACCCATAAAATTAAGCATATTAGTCACCTCAGTGTATGTGTATGGAACAAATTTGTTGTTTTCAGACAATTTAAAACAAGCTTGAACTTCATCACATTTAACACAGTAATCATTACCTTTGAGACTGAAGTTAATGGTCATGTCTGTAGAGTTGAAAATGGTTGTGGTCCAAACTTCCTCCACAACCTCATAATAAATCACAGGAGACTCGAGCATAAAGTACTTCAATTTACAGTTGCTAATGAAGTCCATCATCTTGTGAAAGTTTTCAGAAGCAACACTCTTGTCCACAAGTACAACAAAGTTGTTTTTCTCATAGACGAACCCAGATTGAGACATAATTTTGAATACTGGTGCCATTTTTGCTTAGTATGCAGTTACATAGAGAAAGGGGTTTTGGAGATGAAGAGAGTGAAATTTGCTTTGTAATTCAGAGAAAGATAAAAGTAAAATATAAAACATGGAATGAGCTTTTATACTTTCTCAGAAAAAGATAAACAAATAATTAAAAATAAAATAAAGTATCCAATGATAATTGCCAAAAATTACCGTTTAAAAAATGAAGTAGACTGTAGAGATTCCAAAACTTATCCATCGACATATACATACACACTCTAAGTAAAGTCGACGGATAAGGTTTAAAATTAACGACTATGATTGAAACAATTCAACGGATACACGATGTACCTTTATCCGTCGAGGGATAAAGTACCCGGAAATATTTTTGACTTTTAACAGATAATTCTTTCCGTTGAATTCCATTAGTATTTACCATTAGCAAATCCTGATTTTGGTGACAGGATTTGACAACTTGCAAATCTTGATTTTGGTGTCAGGATTTGACAACTTGCAAATCCTGATTTGTAACTTTAATAAAGTCAAACTTATTTCTGACTGCATTACAAATTACAAAATCATCAAAAAGAATTACGAATAATTAAGCATACCTAACTCACTTACCAACCTAGAGAAAATTGATTCATCAAGTGGCTTGGTAAAGATGTCTGTAAGTTGCTGCTCACTTAGAACAAAATGTAGTTTCACAAGACCATTCATGACATGTTCTCTAATTAAGTGGTACTTGATGTCGATGTGCTTTGTCCTTGAATGCTGCACCGGATTTTCAGTAATAGCAATGACACTTGTATTGTCTCAAAAAATTGGAATCTTGTCCACATGTCGACCATAATCCAATAGATGATTTTTCATCCATAAAATTCGTGCACAATAACTACCAACATCAATATACTCAACCTCAGCTGTGGAAGTAGAAACTGATTTCTGTTTCTTACTAAACCAGGACACAAGCTTGTTTCCTAGGAACTGACATGCGTCATTTGTGCTTTTCCTGTCTATTTTGCACCCTGCATAATCTGCATCTGAATAACCGATTAGATCAAAGCCAGAATCTCTAGGGTACCAAATGCCAAGTTTTGGTGTACCCTTGAGATATCTAAAAATTCTCCTAATAGCCACTAAATGAGATTCTTCAGGATCAGCCTGAAATCTAGCACGAAGACAAGTAGCAAATATTATATCTGGCCTACTAGCTATCAAATATAAAAGTGATCCAATCATGCCTCTATAGTTTGAAATCTCCACAGACTTTTCAGTAGTGTTCAATTCAATTTTAGTGGCAGTGGCCATTGGAGTTTTTGTAGATGTGCAATCCATTAAGTCAAACTTCTTTAAAAGATCATAAATATATTTAGTTTGACTAATGAATATTCCATCACTAACTTGCTTAACTTGTAAACTAAGAAAATAAGTTAGTTCTCCCATTATGCTCATTTCATATTTACTTTGCATCAATTTGGAAAACTATTTATAAAGTTTCTCATCTGTAGAGCCAAATATAATATCATCTACATAAATCTGAACAAGTATACTAGAGCCATTAACATTTCTAAAGAAAAGAGTTTTGTCGATAGTACCTCTTGTGAAATGATTTTCTAAGAGGAACTCAGACAAAGTATCATACAAGGCTCTAGGTGCTTGCTTCAATCCATAAAGTGCTTTCAAAAGATAGTAGACATAATCTGGAAAGTTGGGGTCAACAAAACTTGGAGGCTGACTGACATAGACTTCCTCCTCCAAATCTCCATTCAGAAATGCACTTTTGACATCCATTTGATAGACTTTGAAATTGGCATGGGCTGCATAGGCTAGAAAAATTCTGATGGCTTCAAATCTTGCAACAGGAGCAAAAGTCTCATCAAAATCTATTCCTTCTTGTTAACAGTAGCCCTTAGCAACCAATCTAGCTTTATTCCTTATGACTATGCCATTCTCATCCGTCTTGTTTCTGAATACCCATTTGGTGTCAATAGAATTCTTGCCTTTAGGTATGGGTACCAGCTTCCATACTTTATTCCTTTCAAATTGGTTTAGCTCTTCCTGCATAGCTAAAATCCAATTAGGATCCAACAAAGCTTCTTCTACCCTCTTTGGCTCTTCCTGTGACAAAAAGCTACTATATAGACATTCATATTGAGTTACTTTTCTTATTTACAGTCTTGAAGATGCATCACCAATGATTAATTCAAATGGGCGATCTCTAGTCCAGTTTCTTTGTTGGGGTAGATTAGCTCTAGATGAAGAGGCCTCATAGTTATCTTGATGTGTGAGTGAGTTTTGATTTTAAGAAACTCCCCCTGAGTTTGTGGATCTTTGATTTGAGGTCAGGGTTCTTTCAATTTCTGATCTAGAGTGACTTTCAACTCCTACTGAGGGTTCAACGGATGCTGAATTTTGCCTTTACATGGATGATACAGTTTGTCTTTCAACGGATGTTGTACTTGATCTTTCAACTGATACAACATTTTGTCTTTCAACGAATGTAGAATTTTATGCTTCATTTTTTGTCTTGATCACTTTCATCATCACTGTCATCACAATTCATCTGAACATTGTCAAATTTGAGACTTTCATGGAAACCTTCATCTTGTAGTCCTTCAATCTTCTTAACATCAAACAAAACATGTACAGATTCTATAACAATGTTTGTTCTTAGATTGTAGACTCTGTATGCTTTTCCAACTACATATCCAATAAAGATACCTTTATCCGCTTTGGGGCATCAAACGTTCCATGTTGCTCATCATTGAAGTCCAATTTTCTTTTGGAGGGTAGCTTGTATCTGCATCTATATTTTGAAGGGTATCTTGTATCTGCATCACTGACTCATCAAAAGATACCACATAGGGTTTTGATGTTTGAGTTGTAGTTGTAGGCTTCTTGGGAATAGAGTCTTCCTTTTCCTAATCACTGAAGTCCAGTTTTCTTTTGGAGGGCAGCTTGTATCTGAATCTTCTTTTCTGTTGTGGTTTATCTTGCACTTTTTGATCTTGAGGTTCAACAATTACTGATGGTTGTGTAGGAATTTCTGTTGTGGTTTTTACTGCTTGAAGCTTGGCCAAGATAGCAGCTTGCTTCTTCTTCTGTTTGAGCTTCTTAGCATCCAGAGCAGCTTGCTTCTTCTCTAGCTTGATTCTTTCTTTCTCTTCCTTCTTAGCTTCCACAAACATGGGGTGTCCAGCCACCACACAAATTTCCCTACCATTTCTGTAAATCTTAGCTAATCTTCTTTTGAGTGCTGAATCAGCTGGATCTTTGTAAAAGGCAATTGACCTAGCCAACAGCTTCTTCTCATCTGGACTAGGTGTCTCATATACCATATCCATAGGATTTTTGTCTGAGAATCTTGAGTAATTTCTTTTAGGCCTCATGATAAGATTTGTTTTTGGAGATTTGATGCAGGAAGTTTGACCCTTTTCCAGATAGTTCATACTTATGTCATTCACAGAGATTTTCATGACTTGAGAGTGATGACTGAAGACTTTATCTGGTTTCTGAATTGGCCCAAACTTTTGTTAAATATCTGCATCTATCTTTCTCCATTTTTCTTTCAGTTCCTTCTCTAAAGCTGTAATATCAAGCATCTTAGGATTTGACTTTGACTCAAGCTTTTCAGCTGCTATTTGGATTAGATCAATGCTATCCAACACTGGTGGCTTTGTGAAAGCAATTGTTGGCACAATCACTTTGCTGACTTGCATGTTTAGCTGAAGCTCCCCCTTACTTGAGCCTTTCTCCCTCTCACCCTTACTTGAGCTTTTCTCCCCCTTTTTATTATCATCAAGTAGAGTGAAGGATGAAGATTGTGCAGCCACTAGTTGTTGTAGCAGTTGAGTTTGCTGAGCTTGATGTAGATGTATAGCTATTAAAGAAGCTTCCATTGCAGTCATTTTGGTATCCAAGGAATCTATCTTTGTGGCAAGATCAGAATTCTTCCTGAGTTGTCTCTTAATATCAAGCATTGTAGCTTTTGGAAGTTTAGAATCCAACCTTTCAGAAATGTCCTTTTTCATTTGATCAATTTCACCTTTGATAGAAGTGATATCCTGAGTATGTTGAAAACCTTGGATTTGTTGTAATTGAAGAGAAGCAAGGTGTGTTTGTAGGAGCTCCTTGGTGCTGGCATTTGTTGTGGATTAAAGAGCAGAGTGTGTCTGACTTATAAGTTGAATGAGGGTGGTCTTGAAATAGTGTTCATCACATTTCTTTGAAAATGCCCAAGATGGCATACCAGATCTGGAATTAGGGCCTACTTCTCCCCTATGTCCAGTGACCCCTCTTCACTTGCATCACCAAAGAAATCAGCAGATTCCCTAGTCCCATAGTTAACATCATCATCAGCTCTAGGTGGCATAGCTGTGATGGCATCCTTAGCTCTTTGCATTGACTGGGTGGTGTGCTCCAAGTTCAGTATTCTTTCTGCATTTTCATTGCCCTGCCTAGCCAAAATTTGATATGCTGGAACAAGATGAGTAAATGCCTCAGCATCCAAAGAGATGGAACTTATAATAGCTTGATTATGCTGAGATAGTCTCTCAATGTCTGCATCATTGGCATTCATTGACTCACTAGCAATGATATCCACCCTTATTCCTCCTGTACCTGCATTTCTCTCTCTTTTTACATCAAGGGCTCCCTTTGGCTCCCCACCCTCACACCCTCACCTTCACCATTTAAGGTGGGACTCCTCTCACTCACTTTTTCCAGTCCTGAAGAAATGGACTGCATTTGTTCACTCTTATTCTCTCCTTTTGTCTGGGAGCAACTCAGCCTCTCACTCATTTCACTCCCTTCCCTCAGTCCTAAGAGTGATTGCACTACCACTAAGTCTTATGCACTTGTGAGAATTGAAGAAATTTGAAGTTGTGCAGAGACACCCGACGGATGATGAATATTTATCGGGTTAGTAGTATGGCTATCCGACGGATGACTGCTGTTAGGCTTATCCGTCGGGATACAATCACTACTCGACGGATGATGAATATCCATCGAGATAGTAGAAATGAAAGAGTTTGGAGTGGAGACTATTGTATACTCTGTGCAGATTGATGAAAACTTTGGCACAGATGTTTCAACAGTCTCAGAAAGGAATGGTAAATGAGCCAACAAATCATCTAAAAGATGATGCTCACTTACTTAGATTTTTGGCTTCTCCAAGAGAGTTAAAGATGCAGAATTTGGAAGTGATGTATTGATCATGTCAAAATCCAGTGAGTGTGTGGGAGAATTTGGTGTATCAGGTGCTTCAATTAAGAGAGATTTTGGCTGTGACTCCATATTTATTGGAGCCACATCAACCTGACTTTGTGAAGGTGCAGTGACTGGGTCTTTAGCACCAGTTTGCACTAAGTGTGTGCCCTGTGCATCCCCAAGGGTTTTTGGTTTCTTCTTTCTGATATAGGTTTGGGGTGAGCTTGTGTCCCTTACCCTCTTGGCCTCTGCTCTTGGATGAGAGCTTTGTTCAATAGTTACATTCTTTTTGGAGGATGCAACTAGTAATGAGCTTAAATCCTTTTTGTTGTGAATATGTTGTGTATTTGATGATCACTTAAACAAAATGTCTAAGTAGATTTTACTTAGTGAAATTATGTAGCACTCGACGGATAAGAGTTTTAGTCCCGAAGGATAACTCATTATAGTCCCGACGGATGATTAACTTATTATCCATCGAGTGAGTAGCTTATGTAATAATAAGTTTGTAGCACAGTGATGTATGCACCTTTGTATAGAATCTGTAGCAACATATAAATCATGTTGACTTTAACTAGATATGCAGAATAGGTTGATTAACTGTACATAAGCAATGTCTTGTAATTCTGTATAAGTGAAATGAAGTCAAGTGCCAAAATAGCTACCGACGGATGATTAACAAAGCTACGACGGATGATCAAATGACTATCAACGGATGTTTAACATAGCAGTCGACAGATGATCAATTAAGTCATCGACGGATAATCTGAAAGTCGACGGATGATCATATCAAGATTCAAACATCAGTTGAATAGTGAAAGCTGACACACAGCCGTCGAGTTGGATACAATCACACTGTGGAAGCCCATTAACTGGGTAATAGAGGACGAAAAGCAGCAAAGATCAAGACTGTTAGATTTTATATATGTTCAGTTCTTTTGACTTTGTAATCTTGGTAATATATAAACCAAGAGAGTAGCAAATAGAAAAATAACTGAGATAGCTGAGAAACATAAAAACAGAGAAATCTTTGTTAGCACAATCTTTAGCATTTCCTGTATTCTCAGCAGTTCTATTTTGTAAGCAGCTGTGAGCATTTCTGCACACAGAGTCCTCTTGATATATTATATATATCTCTGGTGGAATTGTTTATATCCACCATAAAGTTTTTAAAGGCTCTTGTTTTTAATTACTTATGTTTTGATTCATTCAAGTTTACATTCCGTATTGTGCTAATCAAAACAAATATATCCATAATCGAGTTGAACATTTTTATTTCAAGAAAAAGGTTCAAGAATTCCATTCAACCCCCCTTCTGTAATTCTTGCTATATTGTTAAGGGACTAACAATTGGTATCAGAGCAAGCTCTTAATCTACAAAGAGTTTAAAGATCAAAACAATTCAGCAAGATGAACAAGAAAGATGTTGGAGTCAAGATTCCTTTTCTTGATAAAGATAATTACCATCATTGGAAGGTAAAGATGCATCTTCATATGCTTTCTCAAGATGAGGCCTATGTGGACTGCATAGAAAGAGGCCCTCATGTTCCAATGAGAGCTGTAACAGGAAATCAACCATTCGGTTCCAAAGCCAAGGCATGAATGGTCTGATCCTGATATTGAACAAGTCAGGAAAGATAAAAAGGCCATGAACATTCTGTTCAATGGTGTTGATGCAGACATGTTTGATAACATTATCAACTGCAAGACTGCCAAGGAAGTTTGGGACACAATATAGATAATCTGTGATGGTACTGAGCAAGTAAGAGAAAATAAAATGCAGCTCCTGATTTAGCAATATGAGCATTTTTACAATGAAGAAAGTGAGTCACTCACTGACATTTTTAGTAGATTCCAAAAGCTACTAAATGCTCTTAAATTGCATGGAAGAGTCTATCAGACTAAAGACTCCAATCTGAAATTTCTCAGATCTCTTCCAAAGGAATGGAAACCAATGACAGTCCCATTGAGAAACTCACAAGATTATAAGGAGTTTACTTTGGAGAGACTGTATGGCATTCTGAAGACCTATGAGCTTGAAATAGAGCAGGATGAAAGAATGGAGAGAGGAAAGAAGAAAGGAGGATCCATTGCACTAGTTGCTGATCTGGAAAAGGAGAAGGAAGTGAAGATGGAAGCTGTGGAATCAACTTCAAAGGCCTGTGAAAGCAAGGGTAAAGGGCTAGCTGCAGAAAATGAAGATTCATTGAGCCAAGATGACATGGAGGACATTGATGAGCACCTAGCATTCCTTTCAAGAAGATTTGCCAAGCTCAAGTTCAAGAAGAACTTTGGAGTTGCCAAGCCAAATAGAAACATGGTGGATAAATCAAAATTCAAGTGTTTCAAATATGGCTTGGCAGGGCATTTTGCAAATGAGTGTAAATAGTCAGATTCCAGTAAGAAAAGATTTGAATCTGTAGATTACAAGCAAAAATACTTTGATCTACTCAAACAAAAGGAAAGGGCTTTTATTACATAAGAGAATAACTGGGCAGTTGATGGCTTGGATGAAGATGAAGAAGTCAACTATGTCAATCTAGCCCTTATGGCCAAGTCTGATGAAACAGAGACAAGTTCCTCAAGCAATCAGGTAATCACTACAAATCTTGCACATTTATCTAAAGCTGTGTAATGATGCAATAAATGACATGTCTATAGAATTGTATCATTTGCGTGTTACACTTAAGTCCCTCACTAAAGAAAATGCTAAAATCAAAGAAAATAACTTATTTTTGAGTGAGAGGAATAATGTGATTGAGTCTCAGTTTGTTGAGTTTGAGAAACTAAAAATTGAGTGTAGAATTGCCAAGGAGGAATTAACTGAGTCCTTGAAAAAGGAAGAAATTTTAAAGAAGCAGCTTGATCGTGAACAAGAGGTGATTAAAGCATGGAAAACTTCCAGAGATGTTCATGCTCAAATCACCAAGGTTCAAGGAATTGAGTCTTTTTGTGATGAAGCCTGGAAAAAGAATAAGTAGAAACTAGAACCTATTTTGGTAGATGGGTTGCTGACAGATGTAGACTCGACGGATGATGAGTACTATTTGTCGGATAACAAAAAGTGTTATCCGTCGAATGATAAAAATCCTCATTCGTCGGCTGTAAGCAAACCCATTAGCAAAGCCAAATTAACCAAGCTAAATGATAAGTATGGGTCTGTTTCCAAGAACTTTGTTGCAGGAGAGTCAAGTCAAGCCAAGAAAGGGAAGAAGGCTAATGCTGGTCACATGACTGTCAAATAGTTAAGTGACAGACTTGAGAAGATAGAGGTAAAAAGAGAGACTAAAAGGAAAAACAATAGGAATGGTAAAGTAGGGATTAACAAACACAATAACTACACACCTGACAAATATGCTCCTAGAAAAATTAGTGTCAAGTGTGGTAGTGTAAATCATTTGTCTGTTAATTGCAAATCTGCCATGCCTACTCCCATGTCTGTTCAGTCTCAATTCTCTAACATGAATGCCATGCCTCCCATGCCTGTTAATGCTATGCCTACACAGAACATGAATGCACAGTTTGCTAATATGCCATTTGCACCTAATCCATATTATGCTACATACAATATGCCTCAAATGCCATTTAACATGCCTTACTGGAATAACATGTTTGCACCAAGCATTCCATTTCCTGTTAGCCATAACATGCATGATAATTCTGTTGCATCTAGTGGTTTCAAAGGCCCAACCCAAATGACTAAGGAAGAATCTGAAATTCCTAAGTCAAATGAGTTAAGACCTAAGAAACAGAAGAAGAAAGCTAACAAGGCAAGACCCAAGGAAACTTGGGTACCAAAATCAACTTGATTTGATTTTGATGTGTGCAGGGAAACAGAAGGAATCTTTGGTACTTGGATAGTGGTTGTTCAAGACACATGACTGGTGATTCTACCCTGCTCACAGAGTTTGAAGGGAGAGCTGGCCCAAGTATCACTTTTGGAGATGACAGCAAAGGTTATACAGTGGGATATGGCTTGATTTCAAAGGACAATGTCATCATTGAAGAGGTTGCCTTAGTGGATGGTCTCAAACACAATCTGTTGAGTATCAGCCAGCTTTGTCACAAAGGCAACTCAGTAACCTTCAACAAAGAAACCTGTGTTGTGATTAATAATCAAAACAACAAAGTGGTTCTCACTGGTGTGAGAAGAGGAAATGTGTACCTAGATGACTTTAACTCAACTAAAGCAGAATCTGTAACTTGTCTTCTTAGTAAAGCAAGTCAAGATGAAAGTTGGCTATGGCACAAAAAGCTATCCCATTTGTACTTTAAGACCATGAATGAGCTGGTAAAGAAAGAGCTAGTTAGAGGCATTCCTCTGGTGGAGTTTACAAAGGATGGACTGTGTGATGCCTGCCAAAAAGGGAAGCAAATTAATGCATCATTCAAGAAGAAACTTGATTCAGCAATTGAAGAACCTCTACAACTGCTTCACATGGATTTGTTTGGACCAGTCAATGTATTGTCAATTTCAAAGAAAAGATTTTGCCTAGTAATTGTAGATGATTTCTCAAAGTTCTCTTGGACCTATTTTCTAAAGTCCAAAGATGAGGCTAGTGAAATCATCATCAATCACATAAGGCAAGTTAACAATCATCCTGATTTCAAAGTTAGAAGAATCAGGAGTGATAATGGAACTGAGTTCAAGAACTATGTCATGAGAGTATTTTGTGAGGAAAATAGGATCTTGCATGAGTTTTCAGCACCAAGGACTCCACAACAAAATGGAGTAGTGGAAAGAAAGAATAGATCTCTTATTGAAGCTACAAGGACAATGCTTAAAGAATCAAAATTACCAACTTATTTCTGGGCTGAAGCTGTAAATACTACATGCTACACTCAGAACATCTCTCTGATTAATCAAGCAAGATGCATGACACCTTATCAATTGTTCAAGAACAAGAAGCCAACTCTAAACTTTCTTCATATCTTTAGCTGTAAATGCTATATTCTGAGAAATCAAACTGATCAAAATGGGAAATTTGATGCTAAAGCAGATGAAGAAATTTTTGTTGGATATGCTGTTGGTAAAGCATAAAGAGTCTACAATCTAAGAACCAACATTGTTGTTGAATCTATACATGTTGTGTTTGATGATAAAAAGATTGAAGGACTAAAAGATGGAGATTACCATGAAAGCCTCAAATTCGACAATGTTGAGATGGTCAGTGATGAAAGTGATGATGAGAGTGATCAAGAAACAGTGTCTAAGGATAATGCAGACAAATCTACCACAAATGAAGCACAAAACTCAACATCCGTCGAGTTACATAATGTTTCATCCGTCGGAAGGCAATCCGTATTATCTGTCGGAAGACAACCTGCCTCATCCATCGGTACTCAAAATTCACCATCCGTCGGGTTATCAAAAGGAGCAGGAAGTCAAGGCAGATCACCCATAGAAAGTACCCCTATCTCAAATCAAAGATCCACAAACTCAGGGGGAGTTTCTAGCAATCAAAACTCAATCACACATCAAGACAACATTGAGGTCTCTTCATCTAGGGCTAATCTGCCTCAACCAAGAAAATGGACAAAAGATCACCCCTTTGAACTTATTATTGGTGATGTTTCTTCCAGAGTTCAAACCAGGAGAGCAACTCAAGAAGAATGTCTATACAGCAGCTTCATGTCTAAGGAAGAACCAAAGAAGGTAGAAGAAGCCTTGTTAGATCCTGATTGGATTTTAGCTATGCAGGAGGAGCTAAACTAATTTGAAAGGAATAATGTATGGAAGCTGGTACCCAAGCCTAAAGGAAAGAATCCAATAGACACCAAATGGGTATTCGGAAACAAGATGGATGAAAATGGCATAGTAGTAAGGAACAAAGCAAGATTGGTTGCTAAAGGCTATTGCCAGCAAGAAGGGATAGATTTTGATGAAACATTTGCTCCTGTTGCAAGACTTGAAGCCATCAGAATCTTCTTAGCCTATGCAGCCCATGCCAATTTCAAGGTCTATCAAATGGATGTCAAAAGTGCCTTTCTGAATGGAGATTTAGAGGAAGAAGTGTATGTAAGTCAACCTCCTGGCTTTGAAGATCCAAATTTCCCAGAGTATGTCTATTATCTATTGAAAGCACTTTATGGACTAAAGCAAGCACCTAGAGCCTGGTATGACACTTTATCAAAGTTCCTTTTGGAAAATCACTTCACAAGAGGTACTGTAGATAAAACTTTATTTTTCAGAAATGTTAATGGCTCTAGCATACTTGTTCAAATTTATGTAGATGATATTATTTTTGGCTCTGCAGATGAGAAACTTTGTAAAAAGTTTGCCAAACTGATGCAAAGCAAGTATGAAATGAGTATGATGGGAGAACTAACTTACTGTCTTGGTTTACAAGTTAAGCAAGTTAGTGATGGAATATTCATTAGTCAAACTAAATATATTTTTGATCTTTTAAAGAAGTTTCATCTAATGGATTTCACATCTGCAAAAACTCCCATGGCCACTGCAACTAAGCTTGAACTAAACACTACTGAAAAGTCTGTGGATATTTCAAGTTATAGAGGCATGGTTGGCTCACTTTTGTACTTAACAGCTAGTAGGCCAGATATAATGTTTGCTACATGTTTGTGTGCTAGATTTCAGGCTGATCTTAGAGAGTCTCACTTGATAGCTATTAAGAGAATTTTCAGATATCTCAAAGGAACACCAAAACTTGGTATTTGGTATCCTAGAGATTCTGGTTTTGATCTAACTGGTTATTCAGATGCAGATTATGCAGGTTGCAGAATTGATAGAAAAAGCACAACAGAAACCTGTCAATTTTTAGGAGACAAGCTTGTGTCCTGGTTCAGTAAAAAGCAAAATTCAGTTTCTACTTCTACAGCTGAAGCTGAATATATTGCTGCTAGCAGTTGCTGTGCACAGATTTTATGGATGAAAAATCAATTGCTAGACTATGGTTTGCAAGTTGAAAGGATTCCTATTTTCTGTGACAACACAAGTGCAATTGCCATCACTGAAAATCCAGTGCAACATTCAAGGACAAAGCATATAGACATCAAGTACCATTTCATAAGGGAACATGTAATGAATGGTACTGTAGAGTTACATTTTGTTCCAAGTGAGAAGCAACTTGCAGATATTTTTACCAAGCCACTGGATGAATCCACCTTTTCTAGGTTGGTAAGTGAGTTAGGTATGCTTAATTACTCTTGAATTTATCTGAATTATTTTGCAAGATGAAAAGTAGCAAGAAATTTAGCTGATTTTTAGTCTTGGATGAAATTTTGGCTAAGTCAAAATTTGCATCTCGACGGATGACCATTATCCATCGGGTTGAGTCATCCGTCGATATACAAATTGTAAATAAAAATCAATTACTTTTCTGGAATATTTTAAAGCTCGACGGATAACAGTTTATCCTCATACGTCGAAGTGTCTAAATCTTAACCGTTAATTCCCTGAACATTATCCATCGAGTATACTTACAGTTTGTAAGCATTACACGACAGATAATGGGTGAAATTTTTATAGTTTATTTTAAAACGGCTATTTTAGGCAATTTCTATTGGGTAATTTATTTCTCTTCATTATTTTTATCCGTTGATTTTGAGTAAAGTATAAAAGCTTATTTCATTCTAATCATTTTCTTTTATCATTCTCAAATTCAACTGTGTTATTTAATTCTCTCTCAAGCAAAAATCCTCTTTCTCTTCAAGCTTTTCTTCTCTAACAATGGCACCCGTAGTAAAGATCATGTCACAGACTGGGTTCATATATGAAAAGAACAACTTCTTTACTTTGGTCAATAAGGGTATTCAGCAATCAGAAGACTATCATAAGATGATGGACTTCGTGAAGAACTGCAAGTTAAGTTTTGCCATGCTGGAATCACCCACAATTTATTGTGAAGTTGTTGAAGAGATGTGGACAACAACAATCTACAACTCTACTGACAAAACCATCACTCTGACCATCAAAGGTAATGAATTTTGTATCAATAGTGATGTAATAAAAGCATGTTTCAAGATTCCTAATGATAATGTAACTGCACCACACACTGACACTGATATTGTCAATATGCTCAATTCCATTCATTATGCACTTCCTACTACAAAACTAAGTGACATTAGAAGACTAGGTCTTAGGAAGGAATGGAGTTACATGTGTGATGTTGTAACTAAAGTCTTTTCTGGAAAAATCAGTAATTTTGATTCTGTGAACATTTCCATGCTTAACATGCTATACATGCTAGTTACATACAAATTTTATAATTTCAGTGACCTTATTGTGTATGAATTAGGTTTTAAATTAGGTGACTTAGCCAAAAGAGGAAAGAATGTTTACTATGCTAGATTTTTTATGCTTTTGGCTAACCATCTTTGTCAAGAGATTGTGCTTGAGAACCCAAACAACAAATTAGCTTGTTGGGTTCAAGAGAGAAGAATTATTGCAGACTTGAACAGAGCCAACCATCACAGGGATGTGCTAATGTTCTATTTTCCTGTAATGCTGACACCTCAGGTAAGTGAGGTAAGTTCATCCATACCCTCAACTATTCCAATCTCTTCTATTTCTTTGACTTCAGGCATAACTATGGCAACTGTGACAATGACCAAACAGTTGCCTACCAAAACTGCCAAAACAACTGCAATTTCTAAATCCAAATCAAAGAAAACCCCCTCTGGTATCTCTCAAAAGGTACCAGTTGAAAAATCTACCAAAGCCAAAGAGGGGAGTGTGAAGGAGGGTAATATAGGTGAGGGAAGGGGTGAACATCAAAGAAACCCCAAGGATAAGGTTGGAGAGTTGAGTGAATCCCAGCCTAGCCACACTGCAGTTTCCCAACAAACTGCAGTGCTTAAAAAGGACAAAAGCTCACTTCTAGTTGCATCCTCCCAGAAGGATGTGGCTATTGAACAAAGCTCTCATCCAAGAACACAGGCCAAGAGGGTTAGGGACACAAGCTCACCCCAAACTTACACTAGAAAGAAGAAATCCAAAACAACTTGGGATGTACAGGGCACACACTTAGTGCAAACTGGTGCTAAAGACACAGTCCCTGCACCTTCTCCAATTCAGATTGATGTGGCTCCAATAAATGTGGAGTCACAGCCAAAATCTCTCATTATAGAAGCCACTGAAACACAATACTCACCAACTAACTCACTGGAAGTGGACATGATAAACACTTCAATTCCTGATTCCCCTTCTTTAACTCTGTTGGGGAAGCCAAAATCTAGTGCAAGTGAGCATCATCTTTTAGATGATTTGTTGGCTCACTTGCCAATTCTTTCAGATTCTATTGTGACATCTGTGCCTCAAATAACTTCAATCAACACAGAGTCAACAATAGTTTCTCTTCCCACCTCATTCATTTCTACTCTCTCGATGGATATTGCTCATCCGTCGAGTAGTGATTGTATCCCAACGGATAAGCTTAACAGCAGTTATCCGTCGGATAGCTTTACCACTCACCCGACGGATATCACTTATCCGTCGAGTGTCTCTGCACAACTTCAAACTTCAATAATTTCAACTGCAGAAGATTTAGTGGTAATACAATCACTCTTAGGACTGAGAGAGGAGAGTGCATTGAGTGAGAGACTGGGTTGCTCCCAGGCAAAAGGAGAGGAAAAGAGTGAATCTCAGCAATCCATTCATTTAGGATTGGAAAAAGTGAGTGTGAGGAGTCCCACCTTAGTAGGTGAAGGTGACGGTGTGAGGGTGGGGAGCCAGGGTGAGATCCTGATGCAACAAAAGAGAGAATATGAGAGAAAGGCAGGTACTGGAGAAATAAGGATGGAACCAGCCATTGCTAGTGAGTCAATGATTGCGGATGATGCTGAAAAGGAAAGACAATTTCAGCAACATTACAAAGCTGTAATTGATAACATTTCCTTGGATGCTGACACTTTTACTCACCCTGTTTCAGCCTATCAATTGTTGGCTGCTCAGGGCAATGTGGAGGCAGAGCAGACTTTAAATTTAGTGCACACCACAGAATCTCTTCAAAGAGATAAAGTTGCTGTGAACAGAATTCCTTCTCAAGCTGGAGAGCCATCTGAAGAATTTGGAGTAAATTCTGATGATGATGACTGTGGTTCTTTGGATGGAAGCATGAACTTAGGGGGAGCTGAAGGCCCAAGTTCTGCTTTAAGTTTACCTGAATGGGCATGGGCAAAGGAATCTATATCAGGACAATTTGAGGTGTCTTTGGTAAAACAAGTAATAGCTATTCAACAGGCCCTTCAGGAAACTTCAGATGCTGGTACCAAGGCTGTTCTTCAAGCTCACCTGGACTCTCTACATCTAATGAAGATCCAGCACTTAAGACAGAATCTCAGTGTGGATGAATTGAAAAGGGATATAGCTGACTTGAAGACCTATAACTCTGAGAAGCTGGATTCAGTAATGCCATATGGTACCATGCAAGATCTATTACTGAGATTAAGGAGAAAATCAGATTCTGACAAGAAGATAGCCAAGCTGGAGAACAGAGTTCAAGTTATTGAGAATTCAGTGGCTATACTTCTTCAAAATCAACAGACTCAGACAAATCTTCTTATGCAACTGGCTAAAGGACAAGGCGTAACTCCTCCACTTGATGATAACAAAAAGGGGGAGAGAGAATCAAGTAAGGGGGAGAAAGGACCAACTGAGGGGGAGAAACTTGTAATTCAAATCAGCAAAGTAATTGTACCTTCAATTACTATCTCCAAGCCACCAGTTGCAGATGGTATAGATCTTATCAATGCAGCAGCAGAAAATTTGAAAGATGCTGATAAAGGAAAGTTGACTCTGATCAACTGGAAAAAGATTGATGAGGACATACAGAAAAAGTTTGAATTAGTCAAGGAACCAGTTCAATCAGCCATCCATCACTCTCATGTCAAGCCAATCAGTGTGAATGAGATGAGCTGAACTATCTGGAGAAAGGATAATCTTCCTGCATCAAGACTACAAAGGCTGAGATAATTCTTAAACCAAAGGCAAACTATCCAAAGTCATCTTTGAAGAACCCTATGGATGCTGTGTATGAGACACCCAAGCCTGATAAAAAGAAGCTTCTATCAAGATCTATTGTCTTCTACAAAGATCCAACTGATTTAGCCTCAAGAAAGAGAATTGTAAAGATATTCAGAAATGGGAAGGAAATTTGTGTGGTAGCTGGACATCCACAATTTGCTCATGCAAAGAAAGAAGAAAAAGCCAGATTGAAGCAGGAAAAGAGGCAAGCTGCTCTAGATGCAAAGAAGTCTAAACAAAAGAAAGAACAGTTTGCTATCTTGGCCAAGCTACAGGCTGTGAATTCTTCTCAACAAATCCCCTCTCAACCATCTCAAGCTACTGAATCAAAGAAGAAGATTGAAGAACAGAAGAAATCCCCAAGAAAGAAAGAACTGGCTAAAAGAACAAAAAGAAAATTGGATGTTGTTGACAAGGAATTTGAAGATCAATTTCCTAAGGAATCCACTCAAGCTAAAACTCAATCATCAAAGCCCTCTGTGGTATTTGAAAATATAAGGGTGGTGGACCCCTACAGGAACATACATGGAGAGCCTATTGTGCCAAAGGATGAGCCAATAGAGTGGGATAAATTACTAATTCCTGACTTCAACTTGCCAATTCTTACTAAGCCAAGAAGGACAAAGTCAAGGGCAGTGAAGAAAGTGAAGTTATCACCTCTCAAATCCAAGTCAGTAGTCAAAGCTCAACTCAAGGTCAACAGGGGAGACTACTTGTACTTATGTGACATCAAAGAATTCTCAGATCTAAACCTTTATCTGGAGGAGCTGGATGAGGTAAGGGCAATTGATGCATACAGAAACCTACCTGAAAGGTTGGTGTTCAAGTACAAAGGAGGAAGGGAGATTCAGTGGCCTCTTCACAGGATACTTCAAGAAAGCCAAGCTGTGTTGATCAAAGCCTATTCATCCTTCAAGAAAAACTTTGGGTTCAATGTAACTGCAAGAAGATTAGTATTGAAGAAGATTGAAGAGCTAAGGAGTGTTAGAGCCAAAGATGCACTTCCCAAGACTCTTATCATCCTATACACAGGGAGAAGAGTGCATTTAAGGCCCTACTGGCTGATGGAATTCATGGATGACAAGGGTGTGAGAAGATTCTTCAGATTAGAAGACCAATTGAGTATCTCTAGCAATGAGACTCTCTTGGAGATGCAAGAAATGTTAGATCTCTCAGAATCTGATGAATTAGAATTCCACAGGCAGCTCTAGAATCAAATTGAAGAAAATAACGGAAAGATTGGAAAAAGATCCAGACCTTCAAGAAACTAGAAAAATCTGCTCAGGCTAGAGGAGCATCTTGAACCGACTGTGAGCCAAACCTTGTACATTTTGTTTAAATCGAAGCACTTTCAGTTTTATCTACTTATCTTTAAAGATATATGTTTAGGATGTTTTGTAATCATCAAGTGTCTCTTAATTTATGGCTACAATTCCAGTAGACATAAATTGGGGGAGATTGTTGTGAATATGTTGTGTACTTGATGATCACTTAAACAAAATGTCTAAGTAGATTTTACTTAGTGAAATTATGTAGCACTCGACGAATAAGAGTTTTAGTCCCGACGGATAACTCATTATAGTCCCGACGGATGATTAACTTATTATCCATCGAGTGAGTAGCTTATGTAATAATAAGTTTGTAGCACAGTGATGTATGCACCTTTGTATAGAATCTGTAGAAGCATATAAGTCATGTTGACTTTAACTAGATATGCAGAATAGGTTGATTAACTGTACATAAGCAATGTCTTGTAATTCTGTATAAGTGAAATGAAGTCAAGTGCCAAAATAGCTACCGACGGATGATTAACAAAGCTTCGACGGATGATCAAATGACTATCAACGGATGTTTAACATAGCAGTCGACGGATGATCAATTAAGTCATCGACGGATGATCTGAAAGTCGACGGATGATCATATCAAGATTCAAACATCAGTTGAACAGTGAAAGCTGACACACAGTCGTCGAGTTGGATACAAACACACTGTGGAAGCCCATTAACTGGGTAATAGAGGACGAAAAGCAGCAAAGATCAAGACTGTTAGATTTTATATTTATTCAGTTCTTTTGACTTTGTAATCTTGGTAATATATAAACCAAGAGAGTAGCAAATAGAAAAATAACTGAGATAGCTGAGAAACATAAAAACAGAGAAATCTTTGTAAGCACAATCTTTAGCATTTCCTGTATTCTCAGCAGTTCTATTTTGTAAGCAGCTGTGAGCATTTCTGCACACAGAGTCCTCTCGATATATTATATATATCTCTGGTGGAATTGTTTATATCCACCAGAAAGTTTTTAAAGACTCTTGTTTTTAATTACTTATATTTTGATTCATTCAAGTTTACATTCCGCATTGTGCTAATCAAAACAAATATATCCATAATCGAGTTGAACATTTTTATTTCAAGAAAAAGGTTCAAGAATTCCATTCAACCCCCCTTCTGTAATTCTTGCTATATTGTTAAGGGACTGACACTTTTTAAGCACTGTAGTTTGTTGAGAAACTGCAGTGTGGCTAGGCTGGGAAATACTCACCTCTCCGACCTTATTTTTAGGGCTTCTTTGATTTTCACCTTGTCCCTCACCTTTCTTACCCTCCTTCACACTCCCCTCTTTAGGTTTGGTAGATTTTACAACTGATATCTTTTGAAAGAAATCAGAGGGGGATTTCTTAGCTTTGGATTTTGGAATTTTAGTTTTGGCAGCTTGGGTAGGCATCTGTTTGGTCATTGGCACAGCTGCCATAGCTATACTAGAAGGCAAAGAAATGTGTGAGGTTGGAAGAGTGGAGACAGTAGAAATTACCTCACTTACCTGAGGTCCCCCCATTACTGGAAAATAGAAGAGGGGCACCTCTTTGTGATGATCAGCTCTATTAAGATCTGTAATTATTTTTCTATCTTGAACCCAACAATTCAGCTTGTTGGTTGGGTTCTCAATCACAATTTCCTCAATGAGATGGTTAGCAAGCATTATGAAAAATCTAGCATAATACACAGTTTTACCTCTCTTATTGAGTTCTCCTAACTTAAAGCCTAACTCAAACAAAACCAAGTCACTGAAATTGAAGTACTTATCAGTAACTAACATGTAAAGCATGTTAAGCATGGATATGTTGATAGAGTCAAAGTTGCTAATTTTACCATAGAACACTTTAGTTACCACATCACACATATAACTCCATTCTTTCCTAAGACCCAACCTTCTAATTTCACTTAATTTAAAGGTAGTAAGTGCATAGCCCATGGAGTTTAGCATGTTAACAATGTCAGTGTCTGTGTGTGGAGTAGTAACATTGTTATCAGGGAATTTAAAGCATGCTTTGACAATATCACTATTTATGCAAAATTGCTTACCTTTTAGAGTGAAAGTGATGGTCTTGTCTGTTGAGTTGTACACTGCAGTTGCCCATATCTCCTCTACAACCTCACAGTAAATAGTGGGTGATTCCAGCATGGCATAGTTGAGTTTGCAGTTCTTCACAAAATCCATCATTTTGTGATAGTCACCAGATTGTTGAATTTCCTTGTTTACTAAAGCTAAGAAGTTGTTTTTCTCATAGATGTAACCGGTTTGAGACATGATTTTCACTACCGGTGCCATTGCTAAAGATTTGAAAGTTTGCAGAGAGAAAATTTGTTTTTGAGAAGAAAGAAATTAGAGCAATTGAATCTTGAGAATGATAAAAGAAAAGATTGAAAATGAATTTAGCTTTTATACTATCTCAGAGATAAACTGATAAAAAAATAATAATAAAGTGAAATAAATGACCAATAAAAATTGCCCAAAATAGCCGTTTAAAAATAAATAAACTGTAAAAATTCTGTCACTTATCCGTCGTGTCATGCTTACAAGCTGTAAGTATACTCGATGGATAATTTTCAGAGTTTTAACGGCTAATATTGAGATAATTCGACGGATGAGGATAAATTAGTTATCCGTCGAGTTATAAAATATTCCAGAAAAATAATTGATTTTTACAGACAAATAGTATTCCGACGGATGATCAAACTCGATGGATAATGAGCATCCGTCGGGATGTCAATTTTGACTTAGCCAAAATTTCATCAAAATAGAAAGATCAATTAAATTTATGGCTACATAACAACTTGCAAAATATCTGAAATGATTCAAGAATAATTGAGCATACTTAACTCACTTACCAACCTTGAAAATGTGGATTCATCAAGTGGCTTGGTAAATATGTCTGCAAGGTACTTTTCACTTGGAACAAAATGCAGTTCCACAGTACCATTCATCACATATTCTCTTATGAAGTGGTACTTGATGTCTATGTGCTTTGTTCTTGAATGTTGTACTGGATTTTCAGTGATGGAAATTGCACTTGTGTTATCACAGAAAATGGGAATCCTATCCACTTGTAGACCATAGTCCAACAATTGGTTTTTCATCCACAAAATTTGTGCACAACAACTACCAGCAGCAATATATTCAGCTTCAGCTGTAGAAGTAGAAACTGAATTTTGCTTTTTACTGAACGAGGACACAAGCTTGTTTCCTAGAATTTGACAGGTTCTTGTTGTACTTTTTCTGTCTATTCTACAACCTGCATAATCTGCATCTGAATAACCAGTTAGATCAAAACCAGAATCTCTAGGGTACCAAATGCCAAGTTTTGGTGTTCCCTTGAAATATCTGAAAATTCTCTTAATAGCTACTAAATGAGATTCTCCAGGATCAGCCTGAAATCTAGCACAAAGACAAGTAGCAAACATTATATCTGGCCTACTAGCTGATAAGTACAGAAGTGAGCCAACCATGCCCCTATAGCTTGAAATATCCATAAACTTTTCAGTAGTATTTAATTCAAGCTTAGTTGCAGTGGCCATTGGAGTTTTTGCAGATGTGCAATCCATTAGATCAAACTTCTTTAAAAGATCATGAATGTATTTAGTTTAACTAATGAATATTGCATCACTAACTTGCTTAACTTGTAAACCAAGAAAGTAAGTTAGTTCTCCCATCATGCTCATTTCATACTTACTTTGCATTAATTTGGCAAACTTTTTGCAAAGTTTTTCATCTGTAGAGCCAAATATAATATCATCTATATAAATTTGAACAAGTATACTAGAGCCATTAACATTTCTAAAGAATAAGGTATTATCAACAATACCTCTTGTGAAGTGATTTTCCAAAAGAAATTTTGATAAAGTGTCATACCAGGCTCTAGGTGCTTGCTTCAGTCCATAAAGTGCTTTCAAAATATAGTAGACATATTCTGGAAAATTTGGATCTTCAAAACCAGGTGGTTGACTAACATAGACTTCCTCCTCCAAATCTCCATTTAGAAAAGCACTTTTGACATCCATTTGATAGACCTTGAAATTGGCATGGGCTGTATGGGCTGCATAGGGTAAGAAAATTCTGATAGCTTCAAGTCTTGCAACAGGAGCAAAAGTTTCATCAAAATATATTCCTTCTTATTGACAATAGCCCTTAACAACCAATCTAGCTTTGTTCATGACCACTATGCCATTTTCATCCATCTTGTTTCTGAATACCCACTTGGTGTCAATTGGAATCTTTCCTTTAGGTTTGGGTACCAGCTTCCATACCTTGTTCCTTTCAAATTGGTTTAGCTCAACCTGCATAGCTAAAATCCAATCAGGATCCAACAAAACTTCTTCTACCTTCTTTGGTTCTTCCTTAGATAGGAAGCTGCTATATAGATAATGCTCTTAAGTTGCTCTTCTTGTTTGAACTCTAGAAGATGCATTACCAATGATGAGCTCAAAAGGGTGATCTTTAGTCCATTTTCTTTGTTAAGGTAGATTAGCTCTAGATGAAGAGGCCTCATTGTGGTCTTGATGTGTGACTGAGTTTTGATTATTATAAAATCCCCCTGAGCTTGTAAATCTTTGATTTGAGAAAGAGGAACTTTCTGTAAGTGATATATTCAGACTTTCAGCTTCTCTTAATGACCCGGAGGATGATGCACTTTATGTCCCGACGGATGAAGCTGACTGTCTCTCGACGGATAAGGCAGATTGTCTCCCGACGGATGAAGCATTTTATAACTCGACAGATGTTGAATTTTGTGCTTCATTTGTTATGGACTTTTCTGCATTATTCTTATTCATTATTTCTTGATCACTTTCATCATCACTGTCATCACTAACCATCTCCACATTATCAAACTTGAGACTTTCATGGAAATCTCCATCTTGCAGTCCTTCAATCTTTTTATCATCAAACACAACATGTATTGATTGCATAACAATGTTGGTTCTTAGATTATAGACTCTATATGCCTTTCCCACAACATATCCAACAAAAATTCCTTCATCTGCTTTAGCATCAAACTTCCCATGTTGATCAGTTTGATTTCTCAAGATATAACATTTGCAGCCAAAGACATGAAGAAAATTTAGAGTTGGTTTCTTGTTCTTGAACAATTGGTAGGGTGTCATACACTTTGTTTGATTAATCAAAGAAATATTTTTGAGTGTAGCAGGCAGTATTCACAGCTTCAGCCTAGAAATATATTGGTAACTTTGATTCTTCAAGCATTGTCCTTGCAACTTCAATAAGAGATCTGTTCTTTCTTTCCACTACTCCATTTTGTTGTGGAGTTCTTGCTGCAGAAAACTCATGCATTATTCCATTCTCTTCACAAAATGATCTTATCACAGAATTCTTGAACTCAGTTCCATCGTCACTCCTGATTCTTCTTACTTTAAAATCAGGATGATTGTTGACTTGCCTTATGTGATTGATGATGATTTCACTAACTTCATCTTTAGACTTTAGAAAATATGTCCAAGAGAACTTTGAGAAATCATCCACAATTACTAGGAAAAATCTTTTCCTTGAGATGGACAACATATTGACTGGTCCAAATAAATCCATGTGTAACAATTGCAAAGGTTCTTCAATTGTTGAATCAAACTTCTTTCTGAATGATGCTTTGATCTGCTTTCCCTTTTGACAGGCATCACACAGTCCATCCTTAGAAAACTCCACTTGAGGAATACCTCTAACCATTTCTTTCTTGACAAGCTCATTCATGGTCTTGAAGTTTAGATGGGATAGCTTCTTGTGCCATAACCAACTTCATCTTGAGTTGCTTCACTGAGAAGACAAATAACAGATTCTGCATTTGATGAGTTGAAGTCAGCTAGATACACATTTCCTCTTCTCACTCCAGTGAGAACCACTTTGTTTCTCCTTTTATTTGTCACAACACAGGCTTCTGAATTGAAGGTTACTAAATTGCCTTTATCACAAAGCTAACTGATACTCAACAAATTGTGCTTGAGACTATCCACTAGGGCAACCTCTTCAATGATGATATTGTCTTTTGAAATCAAGCCATATCCCACAGTATAACCCTTGTTGTCATCTCGAAAAGTAATACTTGGGCCAACTCTCTCCTTGAACTCTGTGAGCAGGGTAGAATCTCCAGTCATGTGCCTTGAACAACCACTATCTAGGTACCAAAGATTCTTTCTGCTTTCCTGCACACATCAAAACCAAATTAAGTTGATTTTGGTACCCAAGTTTCCTTGGGTCCTGCCTTGTTAGCTTTCTTCTTTGGTTTCTTAGGTTTGATCTCATTTGACTTGGGAATTTCTGATTCATCCTTAGTCATTTGAGTTGGACCTTTGAAACCAGTCATTAAACCAGAATTATTATGCACATTTTGATTAACAGGGAAAGGCATGTTGTTTGCAAATATGTTATTCCAGTAAGGCATGCTAAATGGCATTTGAGGCATATTAAATGCAACATAATAAGGATTAGGTGCAAATGGCATAGTAGGAAATTGTGCATTCATATTCTGAACAAACATAGCATTCATAGGCATAGAAGGCATGACATTCATGGTGGGAAAAGGAGAGGGTACAGATATATGAGTAGGCATGGCAAGATTGCAATTAACAGACAAATGATTAACACTACCACACTTAACACGGATTTTTCTAGGAGCATACTTATCAGGTGTGTAGTTGTTATATTTGTTAATTCCTACTTTCCCATTTCTATTTTTTTTCTTCTTAGTTTCTGTTTTATCCTCAATCTATTCTAATATGTCATTCAATTGCTTGATGGACAGATGACCAACATTCACTTTCTTCTCCTTCTTCAATTGACTTGATTCTCCTGAAATAATGTTTTTGGAAACTGATCCATATTTCTCATTTAACTTGGCAAGTTTGGCTTTGCTCACAAGTTTGCTCACAGCCGACGGATGAGGATTTATGTCACTCGACGGACAATCCTTTTGATTATCCGACGGATGACTCTCATCATCCGTCGAGTCTACATCTGTTAGAAGTCCTTCAACCAAATTGGATTCCAGCTTCTCCTTACTCTTTTTCCAGGCTGCATCACAAAGGGACTCAATACTTTAAACTTTAGTGATTTGAGCATGGACATCTCTGGATGATTTCCATACTTTAATCACTTTTTGTTCTCGTTCAAGCTGCTTCTTTAAAATCTCCTCTTTCTTCAAGGACTCGGTTAATTCATCCTTAGCAATCTTACATTCAATTCTCAATTTTTCAAATTCAATAAACTGAGACTTTACACATTATTCCTCTCACTTAAAAACAAATTGTTTTCTTTGATCTTAGCATTTTCTTTGGTGAGGGACTTAAGTGTAACACGTAAATGATATAATTCTGTGGACATGTCATTTATGGCATCATTACACTCAGCTTTAGATAAGTGTGCTAGGTTAGTGGTGATTACCTGATTACTTGAAGAACTTGTTTTTGTTTCATCGGACGTGGCCATTAGGGCTGGATTGACATAGCTCACATCTTCATCTTCATCCAAACCATCAGCTGCCCAGTCATTTTCTTGTGTAATGAAAGCCCTTTCCTTTTGCTTGAGCAACTCAAAGTATTTATGTTTATAATCAACAGGCTCAAATTTCTTCTTTCTAGAATCTGACTTTCTACACTCACTGGCAAAATGCCCTTCCAAGCCACATTTGAAACACTTGAATTTGGATTTATCCACCATGTTTCTATTTGGCTTGACTGCTCCAAAGTTCTTTTTGAACTTGAGCTTGGCAAATCTTCTAGAAAGGAATGCTAAATGCTCATCAATATCATCCATGTCATCTTGGCTCAAATGATCTTCATTCTCAGCTACCATCCCTTTACCCTTGTTCTCACAGGCCTTTGAAGTGGACTCAACAACTTCTACCTTCATCACTTTCTCTTTCTCCAACTCAGCAACCAGTGCTATGGACCCTCTTTTCTTTCTTCCTTTCTTCATCCTCTCATCTTGCTCTATTTCAAGCTCATAAGTTTTTAGGATGTCATACAGTCTCTCCAAAGTAAACTCCTTGTAATCTTGAGAGTTTCTCAATGAGACTGTCATTGGTTTCCATTCCTTTGGAAGAGATCTAAGGAACTTGAGATTGGAGTCTTTTGTCTGATAGACTCTTCCATGCAACTTCAGAGCATTTAGTAGTTTTTGAAATCTACTAAAAATGTCAGTGAGAGACTCACTATCTTCATAGTGAAAGTGCTCATATTGCTAAATTAGCAGCTGCATCTTATTCTCCCTTACTTGCTCAGTACCATCACGGAAAATCTGAATTGTGTCCCAAACCTCCTTGGCTGTTTTGCAGTTAATGATGTTATCAAACATATCACCATCAACTCCATTGAACAATATATCCATGGCCTTCTTATCTTTCCTGACTTGCTCAATATCAGGATCTGACCATTCATTCCTAGGCTTGGGAACAGATGGTTCATTCCCTGTTGCAGCTCTCATTGGTACATGAGGACCTCTCTCTATGCAATCCACATAGGCCTCATCTTGAGAAAGTAGATGTAGGTACATCTTCACCTTCCAGTGGTGATAATTATCTTTGTCCAGAAATGGAATCTTAACTCTAACATCCTTCTTGTTCATCTTGTTGTTTGTTGTGATCTTTAAACTCTTTGTACTTCAAGAGCTTGCTTTGATACCAATTGTTATTCCCTAACCAATACAACAAGAATTACATAAGGGGGGGGGTTGAATGTAATTCTGGCTTCTTTTTGAGATTTTTAAAACTGTTCTAACTCAATAATATATAAGTGTTTGATTTGCAAAGTGCAGAATAAGAGAATTGTATAAATCAAAACACAAGTAATAAAAATACAAGTCTTTAAAACTTTCTGGTGGATTTGAATGTATCCACCAGATATATATATATATATATATATATATATATATATATATATATATATATATATATATATATATATATATATATATCGAGAGAACCCTGTGAAACTTAAATAGCTCACAGCTACTTTTTACAAGTGAACAAACAAACTACAGAGAAATTCTTAACAGTTATAGCCTTTTCTATTTCTCTTCTAAAATGTGTTTGCTTAGTTATTTGTTCTACTTGATATACTTGGTTTATATATCACCAAGTTTACATGATAATAAGACATGATAATAAAACAAAACCTATCAAGTCTAACTCTGTGGCGCCCTCCAAACCCGGGTCAGAAGTTTGGGGTCCACAACATATTCACAATACATAAACCTGTACATAAAATATTAATTGCAATGACCCTGTTTCACATAACCACGGATCGCAACAGGTTAAAGTATGAGAACAAGCCACAACTTTAATTATTACATCGTACCAAATCCCAACTAATTTAACTTACAATTGATAATAAAATCATTCTTACAATCTATCTCTTTACCGCGTGAAACTTCTGCTAGCTCGATCCAACTCGACTGGAACCTTAGCCCGCAATTTGGACTGAGGAACTTCACTATCATCCATATTCTTTTCAACTGTAAAATATATAAAAGAATCGCAAGGGTGAGCTAACTAGCTCAGCAAGTCATAATAGTGATAACTGAGGTTAAACAATGATCAAATGAGATGATTAAAAGGAATCAAGTTTCTTTTTAACTAATTATTAGAATTGGATATTCACTTTAAGTTTTAAAAACTAAGGTTAGGCTGCTGATCAGTCACGCACTAACCCCGAGCAAGCACACAACACTGCTCTAATTACTGGATCCAAGGCACACATTGGCCTAACTTGACCATTGGTATGGTCTGACCACGAATCTGGTCCACATATATAAAAACTATCCAATCCTAAAGCAGTTCAATATGATAAACGATATAATTCAATAAGACAAGTTCATAATCAACGATAGTGAAACACTTGAATAACGGGATTTCAGGGTATGTATAAGAAATGGTTTTCAATTTGTACCAGCATTTGGTATTAGGTCAGAAATGATTTTTCAAAGTATAGTTCTTTGATGTTATAAAGAATGGCTGTAGTATAAAAGTTTCTGTGTTTTCAAACAATTTTGTTTCAGTATTTGGTGTTTGGTAGTTATACCTTTGGGAAGTAGTATCATGTTGGTGTGGTTTGATATCTGAGGATCAACAAAGGATGGTTTCCAAAGAATATGGCTTACGGCTCAAGATCAAGAAAGAATCAGGGTTCAAGGTTTAATAGTTTAAAGCACTTGCAGTATAAAACAGGAATTATTTTGATAATTAGCGACATGTTACGAAACAGTTTGAAAACATTGGTAATATATTTTGAAGAAAAGTTCAGGAATACTTGCCTTACAAGGTTTTACAACTATCACTGATCAACTCTGAGCCGACTTTGCTGCTCAGGCTCTAATGTTCAACCACTAGATCCCATTGAATTCGACTTCGACACTCGGGTCTTTCTGGTTGAAACTCTACTGAGCTCGTCGACTGATCACTAGGTTATTTTTAGTCCATCGTCCACTTTCAGGTGCCCGACTATAACCTACAGGGTCGAAATACCCTATGTTAGACGTCCATGTATACTTGACATATCCTCGATATTAATTCTTACCCAACGATATTTAAATCCGACTCGTAACACATACAGTATTACAATACAGGCATCAGTTAGGGCTCACGTTCTCGAAAATCGATTCGGTGTTCGTTTTCAGAAAATACGTATACTTGTTATCGTATGAAATTAGGGTTATTGGTTTTGGCAAAACGTTCCACTACAATATACAATTCAGGTTTTATATAAAACTTATGTTTATGTATATACTTATACTCGTTCGACGTCCCGATAATCCCCGGGTACGTTCCCGTATTTTCGTAGTTCGATTTCCCGAAAATCGGGCAGCGTCTCCTTTGTTTATCGGACTACCCGTCGAAACATCAATCGACGTCAAACCATAAAGTTCACAACAACAAAACTACAATAATTCACCACCCCATTCTAAAATTCCCAATCACTGATACAATTTAATATTCACAACTAACTCAACCATCTCGCTTCAACATTCACTAATTAATTGATTCGATCCAGAATAAAACACAACCCGAATTTTATTTATTAAAAATATTAGGACTCAGATATCAATCATCACGGTCCACCGTCGACTCGCCAAGGCTCATCATCGACGGCGGTACAATTTATTGGTGCCCGATTTAATACGGGTTTCCAAACAAATTGTGCCGATACAACTAATTTCCCGTACGCAAAAATTATTTATTTTACGAAACTTTAGTCAAATAAATCCTGCAGAAAATTATTAAAATAGAAAAAAATAACATCAGGAACAATAGAACCGAAATAACAACACCAACACCACAGAATCACGCGCCTACACGCAGCAGTAAAATAGGAGGGGTCGCCTCGCCGGAAAATCCGGTGGCAACCGGAAACAAATCGACATACGGATAGAGTCGAGCATAACGCACACATACAAGAGCATATACATACGACACATGTATATATATACACCAACAACAGAAATGGATCGAAAAAATCACCGAACTAGCCGGAAACAGAACAGGGGATCGGAAAATAACCAGGCAACGGCCGGAAAAGAAAACAAACAGCAATACAATGACTCACAGGGAAGCCACAAACGGAAAACAAGGGAGAATAACTGGAGCAAAAGAAGAGAAGATCGAAGGGAGAGGTTGCAGAGAGGGAATTTGTGACAGAGAGAGAGAGATGAGGGGGTTTGTGTATTATATTTTATTACTTATATATATATTTTTTTCTTGTTTTACACCAATGCAGCTTGGCCACGTGCCCAACAAATTGCCACACCTCTGGTTTATTTGCCACGTAGCAGAAAAAGAAATTTGTACAGCCTTTTTGAAGCTCACTCCTGGCTCGTAATTTGAAATTTAACGATCCAAGTTGCGGATAAAAATACCCCAAATGATTACAAAAATAATTTTTAAAATTTCCGGATTAATTAAAAACTAGTAAAATAAAATTTTCATAATTTTTAAAGCATTTACCGAATAGCGTAATATACCCGCATTTAACGATTCACGATTCGAGCTACACTTAAAATAAATCCAGAGAATTTCGAAAACAGTCTTAAAATGTTATAAATATTCCGAAGTAGATGAAAACGAAATTTTTCAAAATTTTAAAATAATTGCTAAAACGCACTTTATATCTGCTTTTAACAAATAACCGAAACAACGTGCGGGTGAAATTAATCCCGAAAATTTCCAAAATAATTTTAAAATTCTCAGAATATTCCAAACTTAAATAAATATGAGTTTCATAATTTTTGAAGAATTTTAGAATTAAATATGGATTTTACCAATAAAAGTAATCAGAAAATCATTTAAAGATAAATAATTAATAAAATATTGATTTCTCAATTTTATAAAATCCTAAAAATAATTATTGTAATTATAAAACCATAAAAATAATTTTAGAGACATTTCAAATATTCATGCAAATAAATTGGCACTAAATTCACTTTTAAAAGTGAAAACAATTCAATATGACTCCATAATTGATCACGGGGACAATCCGATACACCATAAATCATATATGGATAATAATCAAACAACACATAGCGGTCAAAACCAACATACATAACTTATTTATTTAATAATTTTCCATAATTGCACAATTAAATAATTAAAGAAAAGAATACACGAGTCGTTATAAACTCCATGCTGCTTCACTACTATATTCCAGCATCTTTGTATATTTTCATAATCGCATGGAAATGGTAATACTTCTTTGTTCTCAAAACCCTGTTAAACAGGCTGCCACATTCCTTTTGCAAACCCCCAACGCATGTGATTGTGTTGTCACTGTCAACAGATATTTGAATTGATCATCCGTCGGGTACATTCTTGTTATCCGTCGGGTAACTTTGTTGATCATCCGTCGGGTAACTATTTGACAGTTGACTCCATTTCATTTATGCAGAATTACAAGACATCTAATATTTACAATTAATCAACCTATTCTGCATATCTACTACTAGTTAACATGACTCATATGCTGCTACAGAATCTACACAAAGTTGTTTGCAGAAATGTGCTACATCACCTATTGTTACATAAGCTACTCCCCCGCTGGATATCAATTAGTCATCCGTCGGGACTATATTGAATCATTCGTCGGGACTATAATTAATTATTCGTCAGGTGCTACAAAATTCACTAAATTAAATTCACTAAAGAGTTTTGTTTAGTTTATCATCAAGTACACAACATATTCCTAACAATTCCCTTGTCTTGTCTTGGGTGCAAAGAATTTGGCATTTTTTTCTCAAAGTTTCATTTGAAAGCAGTTTGGTTCTGTATTTAACCCAACAGATTATGTAAATTATTATTTTCTTTAATTTGTAGAGTTATAGTGATGGTATTTTACCTGATCACATGCACTTTCACATGCACAAGTGCAGGAAATGGAAAACATATATGACTATCATGTAATTACAGAACTGGAAGCATCAGTGCTCATTTAAAATTTTATCAGCATTCAGAAATATATAATATTAGATCTCAACCAACACTAGATCTACATATAATTTACAGCGGCAGCCTACACCAAAAAGCCTCTTAAAACTCAATTTTAATTCCTTACATCCTAGTAAATAATAAGCTATTCACAGAGTTAAACCATAGATCAACTTCCTACATTCTGGGACAAAGGCCAGGCCACCGACATTATATATTTTTATAGGAGCTTCATGTTGATAGTTTGTCTTCTTCGCTTTTAACATTTACTAGGGCTGTCAGATCAAAGTTGCCATTGGTTTGTTATTAAGTCAGGCGCTTGCTATGGTACTGTGAGGATGCGCTGGAGCTTGGTGATGACTCAGGGCTCTCTGACACCTCCATTTGGGTGAATAAACGATTGCGACTACTGGGTTGATTAGGCAACTGCTGATCCGAAGGTTCACGTGTTTCTTCTGCAAATAATAGTCGAACACGGGACCTGAGGAAACAGTTGCAAGAAAGTACTAGAATGGAAAAAGGAAACTAATTTGTGTTTTAGGAGAAATACCAAATAATGTTTTGATTGATGGTCTTTTTGACCTATTGGTCTTCTTCCTCACTTCAGCTGGCATACAAAGTAGACATTATTGTTAGATTGCAACAAGCAGATCTGAACTATTAACAGGTACAGAGATTCAGGAAAATTGTTTGGTCATTTGAAAACTGGTTAAGCCTAATATATATTTTATCATATAGTCCCATATTTACTGCAAGGACTTGAACTCTGTGTATATATTGAAACTGACCTATGCCGGGCAAGTGATGCTCTTTTACAATTTCAAAATTCTTATACGTATAGCCAACAAAATTCACATCTTGGGAGGGAATCATCTGCAGAAGCACGAAGAGAGAATTCATACATTGAATAAATGACATAAAACAATAAATGAGCCTAAAATTAACATTGATTTATATAAATCGGCAGCCACAGACACTCTCAGGCTTTCAGAAGTAGGGGAACGTTAAATATATCACTTGGCATGCAAACTAAGGATTCCTTCTGTAGTTACCATGGTAAAATATTTTAATTTACTGCCGTCAAACTATTTTAATTGAAGCAATCGTTAAACTTAAACTTGGGATACCAATATCAACCATAGTGTCTATTCAGAATCATCAGACACTTCTAAACACTGCTTAAACATACTGAATACTTAAAACATGGTAGATTTAAGAAGTCCAAATTCACTTGTTAACAAAGAGCCCTTTAGTCCTATAGCTTAATTGTATTCTTTGTACACATGAGAGTAAGTTTCTCAATTTAAGACGTCTGAAAAATTCTTCAATCTGTATCAGTTAAGACTTAAGACGATCTTTTATTCATTATTAATCAGTCTTGTGAACTTGTAAAAGAGGAAAATCGCGACTAAGAATTAAATGTTCCAAGAGCAATGCTCAGCAATCATGAGATGTTTATACCTATATCAGAAGCCTTCACTATGTGGTTTCTTATTGTAATATTTAATCCAAAGCTTACTAAAGCCTTCTCTTGTAAAAGTAGCTTTTATCACACTTGATAGGAAGCTTCTTTTCAAGTAGCAGACACCGATATACACATATATAGGACCTCATTTATGGTGACTAGAGAATATAAGGTTAGGGGCCACAGTTGATAATGGGGGACAAAACCATTAATGTCTCCATCCAAGAGGGATGCAAATGAAACCAGAAAAGAAGTGCAGAATTAATGTAAACACCAAGATTACCTTCCTCCAAGGACCTGCTTTCGATGAAGTTTGCAGAGGAGATGCCAACTGTAAAAATATGAGAGGATTAATGGGCAACTTCTTGTAACATAGTGATGAAATATAATTAGATAAATGATACTAAAGAAGAAAATAATCAACAGTAGATTATAACAAATAATTTCCCTTGCATGACAAAGCTAAGAAGCACAAATTACATAATCCAAAACATTTTTTTTGATAAAGCTTAAATGAACATTAAAAACATCAGAAATAACTATTGATGTTCTTTACATCTATACATAACACCGAAAAATGACTACATGTTTAATGTTAGACCATCAATTTTCATCAAGGTCAAGTGACAGTTCTAATGAATGAAGAATTCTAAATTATTTTAGGCGTCTTTATACCTCTAAGGTATAGTATAAAGATCATATTAAGTCATCCTCCTGACACCGTAACTTAACATGGTATTAGAGTCCAGGATTGGGAGAGTATCCAGAATTCGAATCTCTCCTACCCTCAATATTCTCAATCATTTAAATCTGGAACATTGGGCTAATTTTCGCCCCCAAGATGGACAACAAGTGTAACACTTTTGAACGGGAAATGGGCTTTATAGTGAGAAGTGTTATAAGATCCTATCAGGTCACTGAAAATGGCCTTTAAGTGAAGAGGGGTGTTAAATGATCCTATGAAGTCCTCCTCTTAATACCTTGAGGCATGTCTATATTTCAAACAATAAAAGTATTTGATCCATTAATTTCTCAATGGATACTACGGTTCCTCTTTGAAAATAATACAGAGTTATCACTTCTTTACAATTAAAATTTATATATAAGCCAATTTAAAATAAATTGCAGTAAGAATTGTATTTTAGTTAGCAACTAAAAAGCGACACGTGCATCACAAGAGTAAAATTACCCCATTATTATTATTATTATCTGAAGCACAAAAATGATATTCCAAACTTGAAATGATCATTTATATTGGCATAAAGTTAAGAGGGCTGTGGGACTTATATTGAAGCACAAAGTTAAATTATATAAAAAAAATTGAAATCATAATTCATGTCCTTAAAGCTTGTTCTTGTCATGCAGAAATTGAAAGTAAAAATATATAAAAAATACTTCCTACATTCGAGCAAATCTTAGAAACCTGTATATACACTCGGGGTTTCAAAAGTAGGATAATCCTTTCATACTAAAAAGATGTTTCTTGGTTGGAGCTATGTTCAAAAATTGCAACAATAATTTTCTTACCTCTTCAAACTTCTCGAAGTTCTGGGTATCTAGTTCGTTGTTAACCTCTGGCAGAAATGCAGCTTCCATCTGATATAACTCATCCCAGTTGGTTCCTTTAAACCATGGGTGTGCCTGATATATGTGATCTAAGTTAAAGATCAAAATACAAAGGACTAAAAAAAGTTGTTGCAACTCACTTTCCTTACCTTTATTTCATATGCCCCTCTAGTACCAAGCCTGTGATTAACATTACAGAGAAGTCTTGTAATAAGATCCCTGGCTTCAAATGACAGCCTGACTTCTTCAGGGAATTTCAAGTAAGTTCTCCAGTTCACAATCTGCAATGCAGAAACTTGCTAATCACTAAAGGAAAGAATACAAAAATCAGTTTCTAGATGCATACTTAAAATAACAACAAAATATTCAAAGCGATATGACTGGTAACCAACTCATCTTAGGTGTTAAAGGGAGGCATTAAATGACAAACACACAACACACAATTATATTTTTAAATACTCTGGGGTGGGAGGGTTCGTACCTGTGACCTCTCCCTATACCGAGCTCCCGTACCATGTCAATTAACCAACTCATCTAAAACCTTAAGGTGTGAAAGGGAGGCCTTGAATGGATCAAATATTATTCTAACAAGGGAACTAGATTTACAAAGGAAAGGAAAAAGAACTGGATCAACTGTTACTAAGAGTTCGATGATTGAACTCGTTTATAAACGAGTAATAGTATTAAAACGAGGCTCTATACAAAAATACAGCAAAGCAGGAGTAACTTTTAGTAAAGCAAGAGTACTGTAACTAATAAGCAGGTACATATGGGCGGCACAGTGGAAAACAATAGGTATTATATGGGACACCTACTAATAAGCAGTAGGTATATATGAATGGCACAATAAAAAGCAATGCAAGTTAAAAATACACCTTTGACCAATAAACAATTTTCTTACTACTTTTCAACTTTTAAGATATAATAACAAAAATACTAAAAGTTACATTCAAGCGTAATATTCGTTTTTTGGCAACTTAAATTACAGATTTAAACAAGTAAAATTTAAGTAGCTATTTTATTTTTACTAAGAATTCAACTTATAAATCAGTTTTGAATCACTTCTTCTTTTCTGTAAACGGACAATTTAAATTACACAAGTCAAATGTGTCAATCCTACTTTATTTCTAATTTATTTGTTCGTACTACAAAGTTGTAAAAATTACAAAATTGCTTGCATTTCCAACTCTAAAAGAAGTCTGGCCATAAATCCAATTAACACCATAATAAAACTCAGATAGCAGTAACCTTTCCAAGAATATAGTCATATATGGCTAACCTTTCGAACAATACAGTCAAATGGCTCAGTCACACAGATACCATGGTCATCTCTAAATTAACTTTATAAATGATGAACTTGGCTCCCAAAATTATTCCTCTCACTATTTCATGGGAAGGTTAGAGTAAAATTCTTTTAAGATTGCATTGGAAGAATTATCCTGTTAAAGATACTTCCAATCTCACAGGGTGTTATATCAAACAAGGGGTGCAACTATTGTTGAATCAAGGTCAGAAGATGTATATGAAGATATATAAACCTCTAGACAAACATGCCATATTTCAATATAACCAGATTCTCCATAATTCAACCAAAAAGTAAAATCAGTACTAACCTTTCTACAAGTAGACATGGGTTCTTCAGAGTAAAAAGGCGGGTATCCTACAAGCATCTCATACATGATTGCCCCAAGAGACCACCTAACAAGAATTTAAAAATATAATTTTTTTATAGATGGCAAGTGAATAAAGACACAAGATTAATCAGGTCTTTAACTGACCAGTCACATTCCATTCCATATCCTTTCTTCAGTAGCACTTCCGGCGCAATGTAGTCGGGAGTTCCAACTGTTGAATACGCCTGATACAATGTGACATGATCAAAATACAATGAACTTGAAAACAATAGAATATCACTATAGGTTTTCATCTAAAATATAAAAAATTCATACTGAAGTTATTTCCACTAGCAAATATGCAAAACACTGAAGTTATATGTTAATTAAAATCTTCTTCTTTAAAAGATAAAATCAACTGAAAATCGTGTGTTTGAACTTCCATGTACTTGCACAATGTTAAAGAAAGCAGCGCAAACGTGTCATTTATAATTAACAATTAGCAGGAAGTTTAACCATCCTATATAGGATAGTAGGTATCATTGCTTTAGAAAATTACTCAGCTAAAGGAAGCAGTGTCTATTTTCCATTTTTTCCAGTGAGATGAAAACAATACTTTGACATTTAAATTTTAACTATGTCATTCGGGTAAAGGTTGTTAAATTGGGTTGAGTTGTGAACAAGAAAATACAGATTGTAAATTTTATATTAAAAGCAATATGCACAAGAACTACAACCAACATCCAACTCAGAAAGCATACAACTATACAAGCAATAACGCAAGCCTTATCAACACAAAGACACAAGCTTGAGAAGATACCAGGATACCACAAAAAAAGTGCTCAAAGCCACATCCATAAATGAAAACAGCCTAATTATTTAAAATCTACCATCACTAAGATATCAATCAAGCTTTACTATTATGATTACTTCCTCAGTAGCCAAAGAAAACATACCAACATTCTTCTGTTATTTTTCCAGTGCAGCAATTGTTCCTGCTGTGACCGCTTTGGTGTACTACTTTTGTTATTAGACTGAACACCTCCTGGCAAGGTTGAAGAATTTCTTACATCTCCGTTATCATTCTCACTAAGATCTGGAAAATTACTACGGTCCAGAGGTTTACACAACCCAAAGTCTGAGAGCTTCATATGACCATTTCGATCAAGGAGCAGATTGTCAGGCTTGATATCCCTGATCAAAATATACAATTTCAAGTCAAATTCTGAGGTATGTATCTACAAATGAAGGATGACAGTAAAATGATGAAGGAACTTTTGTTAATTTACTATATATAAAATTATAGATAGAGATTTTAATAACCTAAGTATGGATGCGGAATTTCGGAACTAGTGACTTAAGGGGAAAATAACCCTAGTACGGAACAACTTTTGTACCACGGCCATCAACATCACTTTGGTCTAATCGAATAAATGGTTTTCTTTGCTTATATTATGGCAATATTATGGACTACTAAACAAAACAATCCAATTTAAATCCGGGTGTGAGCCATGCTCATGTGGGTTTCTGCTCAAACAGCATCCAGCAGATATCCAAATAATGACTATAGGAATATTAGATTTGTGATGCAAATAAAGCCTGTAATGACTTGCAGATGTTATAATATCACATCATAAAATGTACATAAAGGAAGATCTTCATCAACCAGAAAACTAATTACAACAAAAAATAGGCTATATAACTTACATTAAGATACCTGTTTAAAACTTGTACCGTGATTTACTATTTTAGTACTAGACTCGGCTCAATGAAAAATATAAAAGCTGATCAAACAAAACCTGGGTACTAGTTGTGTAAATAAATAACTCCATCCTTTTTCTACCTGCTATGTGGTATCCTAGTTGATACAATGAGGTATACTAAACTTATAAAAAGAAAGAAATGGATATTAGACCTGTGGATATAGTTATGCTTGTGGATTGACTCGATGGCAAGGACAGTTTGCCCAATATAAAACCTAGCTTCATCCTCTGTCAAGGTATCCTTCCGCATCAGTAATGTCATCATGTCACCGCCGGGAAGATACTCCATTATAAGATACAAAAACTCTTCATCTTGGAAAGAGCAGTATAACTTAACAATGCAGCCACTGTCAACCTCGGCCAAAAGATTCCTTTCCGCTTTGACATGTTCCACCTAAATCATCAGCATACTTCTGTTATTAAATTTACCATCCACATAGATTAAATTATTATTGTTCACTGGTGACAGTTAGGGAGAGAGCTGGTGGAACGACAGTGTGGTTAAACATCAATGATTCTAAAAGAGAGCTATGATGCCTCCGAAAATTCGAAATCATTAAAATCACACTGAGCTGATCAGATTAGTTTGCAAGAGCCCTTAGAAGTCAATGAATAAATCAGTATGACAGAGAATAGGAGGTGAAAGGATATTAAATTAAAAAGAGTACCTGTCCTCTACGTAGCATTTCAGACTTTTTGAGCTTCTTCATGGCATAGACATGCCCGGTACTTTTTTCTTTACATATTCTCACCTGCACAGTTACATAATTGAATACATTTCATTACATAAAACCGATCCAACAATTACAGGTTCGAAAAATTAAAATTGGGAATGCAAAGAAAATAACAATCTGAAAATGCACAAATCTGGAACCTATCTGTACTTTCAATAGGGTGACAATACATGTCTTTATTACTCTTTAGTTTGACTCGAGCATGTGTGATAATATTATGATCTAATGTTGCAATATATGTTTGTATGATCAGAACATAAGTAACTAGGGTTCAATAGCAACAGAACAGCCAGATCAATAGCATTTCATATACAGTGATTAGATCTTGACTCTTGATTGTTTTGACACCGGGGAGGTGAAGAAAGTAATATAAATGGTGCTGGTAGGCTCATAGTTGGCATGTTAATGTACAATAACCTTTAATATAGGGTGTACTGCTTCACATAAGAAAGAAGCAGTTCACTTCTAATAATCCAAGACAGGTTAGACTCAGAAAATCCAATGACATGCAGGCACCATAGTGTTTGAACAAAGTTGCATGAGCAAACTACAGGAAACAAAATAGCACTAGAAGTAACAAAAAGCTATCTAAGGAGAGATACAGAACATACGCTTTTAGGCTAAAACAAACAAATATGCATACAAGAAAAACTTTGAGAATTACCTCCCCAAACGCACCCCTTCCTATTATTGTTAGAAGATCGAAGTCATCAACACCCATCTTATGTCTTTGAATACGCATATATTCTGTCTCCTTTTTTTCTAAAAAGTTCAAAAGATTCATTTGCTCTTCTGCAGGAACATCACCATCTGCCAGTTTCCTCTCCAAGACCCAGCGCCTAATTATGGTTAGACCAATTGAAATTAACTTATTTACATATAAAAATATTCTCAATTGAAAGCAGTTATCTGAGCTAACCTCTCTTTTCTATCTTGCAGACACTGCATTTGAGCTTTGTAATGGTTCTCTATATACTCCTTTGCAGCAGCTACTTTCTGCTGCGTAGCACTGGAAGGTGCCTCATCCTCCGCAGGGGAATTTGTTGTCTCCTCAGTTTCTCTCTTTATAGGGGTCCCAGATTTGACCTTGCTCTTCTCTCTATGCCGAAATATTTGAAACCAACTTCTGGTGGAACTCATGACTAATAAGTTCTTTAAGATCAGTGCATTATGCGGCAATCATCAACAGATTTTTTCTGTGAAACTCAAGTTAGCAAAATAATAATTATCAAGAACATGAATAGGAACAGAAAGATATGTATATCACATAATAAAATCTAAATTTCAATCCTCAAACCTCAACCCAAAACACACACCTTCAAAATTTATTATATCACATTCTTCAGCCCACCTAACTAAACTCTTGTGCTTGACAATATTTAGTATCATCCAGCCAAAATTCAAAACCACTAACACGAAGTAATAAAAGTGTGATTGACTTCAACAGAATCACAATAACAGAATATTTACCTAAAACAACACGGCATGATCTTCCTATTCAGTAACTTACCAGACACGGGTATTTTCTTTCAACATCCAACTACAAATGCCTCACAATTCTTGGGAATTTCAGTAAGTTATGTTTGATAATTCCACTAGAGCTACCTAACAAATCTAGTGACACTTAATTGCTTTGCTTCAACTTCAAAAAAAAAAACTAACTTAGCTACAAAAAGTTGCAAGTCCTTTTCTAGCCTTGCTTTCGAAACAGTGTAATAACAAGCCTTAATCATGCTTCAAGAACACAACATACTACACCAAATCAACAAAATCATCAATAAAAACTTACCCTTTGATTCAACAAACATACAAACACAAACCACACCACCACAAATTAATTAAAATCAAGAAGTCAAAACAAAAGTTGACCCATCAGTTTATCAAGATTCAAACATAAAGCACTCAACTTAACCAAGAAACATTCACCAATCATAAACTACAACTACAAAGTGTATCTAATAAATATACACACACAAAAAGAACATATTCTTACAAGGGTATGGAGAAGTGAAGATGAATGAGACCTTAAACAAGTACAGTTGGGTTGATCATCTGACAAAACATAGAAAAACAGACAAGACAATCTATAGATACAAGGAGTTGTATTATGTATGTACTTGAACTAGTTTAAGTTATCTGGGTAACCAATAATAATCATCGAACTTGAGTCAATCTTCCCCACGTTTGTTTCATAAAACAAACAAACTGAAAACTATAAAATTGTTATTATTTTATTGTAATGTTAAATAATTTGTTTATTTGTAACAACGGCGTTACCATAATGCACATTAAGGATTTTGGGGCGGACCACATAGCCACGCGGTTTTACAGCTGTGCGATAAACATAAAAGTGTACAAAGTTATGACTTTTCTTTTTTGTTGGTGGAAAATGTGAAAATGTACCAAAACTTGGTACTGAAAGACTCGAACGGGCCAAACCTCATTTCTATTTTACTCCGAATATTTGGTAGATATCTCGAAATTAATTGCTCACTACTCGGTTCTGGCCCATTTTAACTTTCTCGCATAACTTGAGCTGCTAAAAAAATCATATTTATATTAGATTTATTATTTCTATCAAATTAAAGTTTAAAATCTAGGTTTTAGTTTAATATAAAAATTAAATTTGTTTATCAAGTATAAATATTACTTTTTGTCATCTGAAAATCAGTGTGAAAAGTGAGAACTGGACTTAATCGGGGGACGCACCGTCTAAGAATTAATCAGGTACTTGGGAATTAATCGGATCACTAATCAAAATTAATTTCATATTATTTTTATTTATAAATAATAATACTTGTAATTATTTTACTATTTGGATTATACATATATAATTTTTATAAATATTTAGAAAATATAAATGTAAAATATGAAATGTTAATTAAGTAAATATTATTTTTAAGATCTAACTTATGAATTGAACTCAATTTGAGATGAAAAATTATGAAAGTTTATTAGTTAACAATTTAAAAGAGTAAATATGTATACGAGATTATTATTTTCTTATTATTTTTTACAAATATATATATATATATATTATATAAATATTTTCAGAATTTTATCAATGATCCCGATCTTTGACCAATAAACCCGATTTTTGACTGATTAATCTGACTTTTCCTGATTTTAACCTATTTTCGCAAAAAATGATTTTTTACCTGATTTTCGCTTAATCAGTTCATTTTTTTACCGAACATCGATTAATCACCAATTAATTCTGATTAATCGCTGAATTTTAGAACACTGCTAAAAAATATATGTTAAAGCTTATTGTGAAGTCGGAAGTACCATTGTAGTATTGTAGAAAAAATGACAATACTACCACAATATCAGTCTCCTATTACCAAAATAACGCTTTTTTGTTTGTTTGGCCATCAATATCCGGCTGATACCCCCTTTCAAAATGCGTATTAGGTATTTGAAAGAATACCACAAATTCTGGTATTTTCAACGATGAACAAATCCTGGTCCTTTCAACGATGAACAAATCGCAGCGGTGAATAAAATTGTATCTATGTATGTATATGGGATCTGATGTATATAACATAAAGAGAGCAATTGAGTTGGATCACAGACATGGTAGGATTTAGTAGAGAGAGAGAGTTGTGGTGGTGGTGCAACATGCACAATAAAAACTAGAATACACAGAAAGAAAAAGTAAGTCATGCACTACTTTTTGGGTCAATTTTCGTTACTTTTGGGTCGATTTTCTGTTTTTCATCTAGGATGGTACATCTACGCAGAGTCAAGTAGCGTATAAAGGATATAGGACCTTTCTTCTCTATCCAAGAGGTGTAGAAAACATTTCCATGTCATGGTATGGCCTATTGCTATTTTTTTCTCTTTACATGTACCGATATTAATCTTTGGGGATCAATGTAATTCTAATATTCCGTCTATGAATTGTTGAAGAATCAGGTTGTGCTTCGAGGGGAATAGAACTGTTGAGAATATCCGTGGTTGTGAGTTTGTGAGTTAACATATTAGAGACGATGTATTATTAGCCTTGATAAATGGATAATCTCGATAAATGAATAAATTATAGTGTATCTTTAAAATGTATTTTGGGGGTGAGGGTGGTTCAGATGATGCAATTTGTGTTATTTGTGAAAGACGGTGATGGTTGGAAACAAGTTAACCAAACAAAAGCCCCGTGTGTAATAAATTATGCTCCACATCATCTGACCATGAAAAATACCCGCTCTAGTGGTAAGGGATCGTGTCAAAATTCTGTTAATAGGAGCGATGATCTGTTTTGCAAGAGTAAGCCTGATGATATCACATATGCTTATATGATAACTGATTTCTCTGAACTATATATAATATATCATACTTTTTTATTCTGATTTTATAGAAGGATTGCCAACATTAAGAGCCCAATTTAGCGAAACTGAGTAGAATTACAGGAATAATAAGATTGTAAGTTTGAAATAGATGTACATTTTTCAGTTTGACATACATCCATTGGTTTAAAGATCATTAATTATCTTTTTTTTGATATTATTTGTCTGATGGATACAGGATCTAGAGATGCTGCAACATATCTGAAAATATCCTTGCATATCTTTGGCAAATGCAACTTATTGAAGTGGTGTAAGTGGGATTTTTTTCGATCTTTTTTGTAACTATTGTGATCTGGTCAGGAATGCAAGCTTTAATATTACTATTAAAGAATGTTTCACATGCATTATATATGATTTAGCTTGTCAAGTATGAATTTTTTTGAATTTCATTGGAAATTTGTATTAATTGTCAGGAGTTTTGTGTTAATTTTCTTTCCACTTCTTTTGTTTATTGATAAACTAAGATTATTATGTCTTTTTTATTAACCTCATTGTATCCCATTATTTTCGAAAGGTTATACAACCCCTGCATTAGTGTGTTAGTGTTTCAAATGTTATTCAACAATTTCTATTATTGGTTTTACATGTTTGGACCGAGACAAATCCCAGAGATGGACCGCAGTTACACATAATGGTGACAATATGATAACCTGTATTGTTTTAGGACCAATTATTATATTTGAGAATGTGTCAACTTATCTTCTGGTACAAGAAAAGAAGGAAGGGGAAGTTCTATCACTAGAGACACTCCAGTAGAAATGATACTGAAGAAACAAGTTGAGCATAGAAAATATGCACCAAATGAAACCATTAGAGATTATCTATATGAATTTATAACTAGGATTTACCGTGTAAATGTTTTTCAAGATTTCTTTATTTTTCATTATTTCTTTTCTATGTAACTTATTATAATCAAGAAAATTTTAAACGCAATTTCTGGTTTGATATGATTTGGTAATGAAAAATTTAAATTTAAAATAAAAATAAAAAAGATTGCAATATAATTTAAATTTTGCAACCAATTTTCACAAAAAATGTTACAAAAGGTCAAACAAATGTTACAAAAGAGTTTCAAAGTATTGCAGCTATGTAACAAATCTATCTTAAAAATGTTACATATATGTGTTGCAATAGCCTATTGTAACACGTTATTTGTGTTACTACAACTTCTAAAAGTGTTAAACAATGTTTCTATTTTAATACTAAGAAAGTGTTGCAATAAGCACACATTTTGTTGCTATAGGGCTGTATTGCAACGACATTAAACAGAACACCGATTTTGGTAAATATGTTACATTAGAGTAAATTGTAATATTTTTGAGGCCTAATATTACAATTTCTTGGCATTGCAATAGGGCATATATGGTGTAGTGAAACTTTTGAGAAAATGCATTTTCCTTGATGTAAGTTAAGTGGGCCAAAATTTATGTTTATAATTCAATATATTTAGTGAAAATCAATGGTGCGTTAAATGAGTTTTTTGCTGGGGCAAAGGTGTGCGACAAGGCGACCCTTGGTCACCTTGTTTCCTCAAAGTTTCAATGTCAACAAAATGTAAGGAGCTAAATGTTAGCCACCTTTTCTTTGAGGTCGATATTACATTTTCTCACATGATGGTGACACCACAAGAAACAAAGAATAAAAATAAGTGTGAAAATACGACTGTGGCTAAAAATGACCGATTTTCGTCGAATTTAGGGTCCCCTTTGGTCAAACTTTTTTCTCGACTAGTTAAACTCAAAAATAATGGCAGACCGTTGTTTAAATAATCAGTCGCATTTAAGTCGTCGTATTTAAAACTAAATGTAATGGTAATATGAGATCACTTGTATTTACCGTAGAGGAAAAAAGGCTAGAAAAGTCCCGCCAAAAAAATTGTTTTTAGAATAGATAACAAACTGATTTCGGTTGTAAATAACTTTTAGAATGCAGGAAAATTGCAGCCATTTTTTCAGATGATTTAAAATAGATATAATGATGTTCAGTTGTATTTATAAATACAACTGCATGCTATTGTAAATGTTAAAAGTGATTTTTTTTTTGACGAACAATATATTTTATTAAGGAAAAAAATTCACTTCTCAATACGTTCTTGACTCCAATAGGAATAGACATCCTATCGAAAACTCGATCTAGAAAAGAATACGACATGCGAGCTAACTCGTGTGCTGCCATATTAGCAGATCGTTTAACAAAAAACAGTGACACTGTGTTCAAACTCTCCAACATATTTCTACAACTATGGATAACATTGCCAAAAGGTGACCTCATTGACACCTTGCTTCTGATTGCTTGGATGATTGTGAGACAATCTGACTCCACCACCACCTTACTCCATCCTCTATCCTGTATCCAACTAAGAGCCTCCTTTATTGCAAGTGCTTCAGCCATATGAGCGGAAACCATGCCAAAGCTACACTTTGATTTTGCTGTTAAGAGCTCACCCTTGTCGTCCCTCGCTATCAGTCCTAAACCATAAACATTATACTCAGAGAAAGTTGCTGCGTCTACCGATATCTTCATAAAATCAGTCTGTGCTGCTACCCATCCTTCCAATCCATCTCCCTCAACAAAGGAAGGATAACGGGATTGTGCTGTAGTCTTTTGGGCCATTCTCCATTGTAGAAGATATTGTTTGGCATTCACTATTACTATATTCAACCGAGTATATTTCTTGTTCCAAATAAGCTCATTTCTAGCTCTCCATAACGACCAACAAACTGTCACAACTTCAGCTCTTTTCTCAGCATCGCACATTTCCAGAACTTTATCCCACCATTGAAAGAAAGAGCTGTCTTCATTACACTGCACCTGTGGAATAATTAGTTGCCAACATTGATTTGCAAACCCGTATTTCCACAATATATGCTCCACTGTTTCCTCCCCCAGCCTACACACCTGACATAATGAGTCCACATTGACGTGTTTTTGCCTTAATATTACCATTGTAGGCAGACAATTCGACAGAGCTCTCCATATGAGGTTTAGAACCTTTGACGGGGCTTTGATCCTCCAAGTCTTTCGCCAAGTGCTTGATTGATCTTCTTGACGCCATAAATTCTTTTGCTCCTGCAGCATTCTGTAAGCACTACGCACTGTATAATGACCCGATGTCTCTTTACCCCAGTAAATTTCATCCTCATTTGTGTTAGCACTCAAAGCTATATGCCTAATACACTGTTGGTCACGAGTATTGAACATATCCCTTAGGATTTCCTCATCCCAACCCCTGTAGTCCATGACCACTAGAGCACTGACTTTCCTGTTTTCCAGCCCCTGAGAACTCGAAGTAACAAAGGGATTATTGTCGTCCAGTAACCACGGTTGTCCGATGATGTTTACTGAGTTGCCTGATCCAATTTTCCACCTCATCCCAGCCGAAATTACGTGTTTTGCTTCCCAGATGCTACGCCAAATAAAACTTGGATTGTTCCCTAATTCTGCTTCCAGGAAATTACAGTCTAGAAAGTACCGTGCCTTAAAAACTTTGCTCACCAAACTGTTTGGGTTTGTAATAAACCGCCATCCCTGCTTCCCAAGCATAGAAATGTTAAAATCTCTAAAGTCCCTGAAACCCATTCCCCCTCGAGACTTATGTAAACTTAAACGCTCCCAGCTCATCCAATGGATACTCCTACTATCACTCTTCTTCGTGTTCCACCAGAACCTCGCAATGCTTCTTTCAAAGTCCTTTATAATTTCTAGAGGCAACAAGAAAACGCTCATCGCGTACATTGGCAACGACTGAATTACTGCCTTCACTAGCACTTCTTTCCCTCCCTTAGAAATACTTTGCCATCCCAGCTTGATGTTTTTCTCCTCACTTGATCCTTTAAGTAGCCTAAAGTCGCTGTCTTACTTCGCTGCATCATATTTGGCAGTCCCAGATACTTGCAATTCTCTCCCGCTTCCTCCATTTGAAACATATGACATACCTGTTGTCTCCTTTCTGTATCTGTGTTCGTACTAAAGAAAATCGAAGATTTTGATCTGTTAACCTTTTGGCCTGAAGCCCCTTCGAATTTTGCAAGAACATCCATCATCTGTTGAGCTTCACAATCACCCACCTTACAATATAGATAAGAATCATCAGCAAATAATATATGAGTAATACTTGGTGCCTGCTTGCACACTTTAACCCCCTGAATCAGTTTCCTTCTTTCAAATTGGTGAAGCATTGCTGAGAGTCCTTCTGCGTACAGTATGAATAAATAAGGAGAAAGTGGGTCACCTTGGCGAAGCCCACGAGTTGGCACAATGGGACCAACTTCTCTTCGAGCATGGACTATAGTGTATGAGACTGTTGTGACACATTGTAATATCAGCTGAACCCACCATTCGTCGAAACCCATCTTGATAAGAATAGATTTAAGGTAGCCCCATTCAATCCGATCGTAGGCCTTGCTCATATCCAATTTTAACGCCATATAAGCCTCCCCCCCCTTCGTTTCCTCTTTAGCATGTGCATCACTTCATATGCTATCATTACATTATCTGAAATAAGACGGCCAGACATAAATGCACTTTAATTTTCAGAGATTACCTGATCAAGAACCTCTTTGAGTCTATTTGCGATCACCTTTGTAACAACATTAACTAAAACGTTACACAGCGAGATTGGTCTTAAGTCACCAACCATTTCTGGGCATTTCTTCTTAGGGATCAGAACAACGTTCATCCTATTCCACTCCTCCAAAATCGAACCACTGTTGAAAAAATTATTCACCAAAGTCACTACATCACGACTCACAATATGCCAATGTTTCTGATAAAAACCTGGCGTCATTCCGTCTGGACCAGGTGCCTTATCCGGGTTCATTTGAAAAAGCGCTTGTTTCACCTCCTCCCCCGTAACAGGTTGCAATAACATGTGATTTTGAGCCCTCATAATAGTTGTAGGAATGTAGCTAATTACCTCCTGCCAATCCACCTCTGAGGCTGTGAACAGATTGGAGAAATGACTAGATATCAGCTCTGCAAGACCACTATCCCATTCCAGCCATTGACCATCTTCATTTTTGAGCTTATTAATGTGATTATTTCTCCTTCTGGTAGAGGAAAAATTATGAAAATACTTGTTATTACGGTCTCCTGCTTGCAACCACAATTGCTTGGATCGCTGCCTCCAGAAAATTTCTCTTTGATGCATAATTTTTGTAAGCTCCGATTTGCCTTCTCTAAACCTTTTCATGGACATATCATCTCCCCCCCTCTAAACTGTTTCATCTCTGCCTTGCACGCCTTGATCCTTCCACTAAAATTTCCAGTTATTTCCTTCCCCCATACTGCTAAGTTCTGACTGCATATTTTAATTTTCTGCAAAATGTTATTATCCACCTCCCCTGACCAGCCATCTCTAACAATTACCTCGCACATTGGCTCAGACATCCATGCATTTTCGAATTTAAACCGGAACTGAGTATTCAGCCTTGGACTAACTTGTGGAATTAAAAAAATGGGACTATGATCACTCGAGGAGCCTTCCAAGTTATACAGCTTTGCCATAGGAAACATACTTAGCCAGTCCGAGTTTGTCATTGCCCTGTCTAAATGAACTTACATCATGCTATCAGTGTCCCTTCCGCGTTCCCATGTGTATTGATGACCCACTAAATCCATATCAATGAGACCTGCATCTTGTAATGCTTCATTGAACCCCTCTATTAAGTTGTTAGGATACCGAGAACCTCCCACTTTATCACTAACGTTCACCACATTATTAACATCCCCTATAACACACCAAGGTAAATTTGAGTCCCTGGCTAGATTTCGAATTAAGTCCCAGGTTCTTCTCCTTAACGCTCTGTTGGGCTCACCATAATGACCAGTTAAACGCCATGCCTCTCCATTCTCCATGTTTACTTTTGCATCTATATGACTCTGAGAGAAACCCAGTAACTCCACTTGATCACTTTCTTTCCACAGTAAAGCTAAACCCCCGCTTCTACCTATGGGTTCAACCACAAACAAGCCTTGATACCCTAACTTCAGCTGTACCCACTCCATTTTTGATTTCTTAGTTATCGTTTCACACAAGAATATAACCATGGGCTTTTCTTGACGAACTACGTCCGATAGGAACTGAATATTCCAAGGGAGGCCCACCCCTCGGCAGTTCCAGCTTAAAGTATTCATAATGATGGGCGGGACTGCATAGCAGTGCCCACCATAATCAAGTTTTTTGGAACCAAGCTCGTTAAATTATCCTCCTCTGTCATGTCCGTGTCTGTGTTATTTTCATCACCCAGCCCATCTTCTTTGGGGTCCTCAAGTCTACGTCTTTTCGGAATTGTGATAGTAAGCCCATCAGCACTAGGCCCATTTATTTCTACTTCAGTAAAATCCTTTTCCCGCCTATCATTCAAAAGTTCCAAATTTTTTGGCTCCCTCAACGTAATCACTTGTAACTGATTTTCTCCACTATTTTTTCCCGTCAGTTCTGGTTCTCCTGATTTCCTGGGATCACGCTCATCACTTGCAAAAATTCCGCTCCTACCTTCTCTGCGCTCCTCCAGTCTCCCTTCATTCTTTCCTTCCTCATGCAACTTTATCGGGGCCAATACTTCCCCCTCTGAACCACGTAACCATTGATTGCTTTTACTTGTAGCTTGATTCCTTATTGGTGCACGAAGAGATCCATCATACTTACGCACCACCTGTTCTTGATGGTTGTCAAACAATTCTTTGCAGAACTTCTATGTATGACCTATCTTTCCACAATAAAAACAGAAGGATGGGAGACGTTCATATTTAAATTTAAATCACATCCATTCCCCTCCTGGTTTCTTAATGCGCATTTGACTTTTCAAAGAACGATGGATATCAACAGCTACTCTGATCCTTAGATAGTTTCTGAACATCCCTTTAAAATTCCTTGGGTCTGACTCCAAGAACTTCCCTACAAAATTTCCTATCGATTTTAGAACAACCTCTGATTTGAAACCCACTGGGACATCATATACCTGAACCCACATGTACAACTCCGATAACTTGATATCCTTCAACTGTTCATCCACATTGAACTTTTTTAGTAGAAGAACCTGTTGATTAAAAGTCCATGGCCCATCCTCTAAAACTCTTTGCATATCTCGATCATGAAAGAATTTAAATAAAAGCATATTTGTTTGATCAGTTTCCTCCATAAAACACCCTTAACAGGTCTCCAGATTGATGATAGAGTGTCTTGCATTGCCAAGAAGTTCACCTTTCTGTTTGTTACAAAACATCCCACCAAACACCTTTCCAGCCCTGCCCCTGTATCATTTTCAGCTCTAGGACTAAACCATCCTCTTCATCACCACTCAACGACAGATTAGCATATGCCTCCTCCAAATCCTTACCCCTTTGTGCACTCGCCATACCTAGCCGAAAGAATCAAACGTAGACGTAATGAAACGATGCAAACTTTTTTTAAAAACTCACCAAAAGATAAGACAGACAAAACTCACCAAAAGATGAGACTAACCCTAGATGATTTTACTATCTTGTTATTAAAATTGTGGGAGATGTAATATGTGCTATCATCACTTCAATATCATTTTATTGTTAAATTGATAAAAAGTCAAAATTGGTGGACGATTGCTGGCGGTTGTATTTATCTTAATTTCTTTCAGCCAATAGTGGCCGTATTTAGCCTTATAATATCAACCTCTTTCGGTTGTACCTGCACTACTAATTTCAAATGCATTTAGTTGTATTTAAACTTGTACTTTTACGACCAATTGCGGTCGAATTTAACCAAAAGCTTTAGAAACCCCAATACATCTCTGCTTTCCATTTCCAGAAGCCAAAAAGTTCACCCCCTTTCAACATTTTCTTTCTTTAGCTCCTCCATTATGTCCATTTTTCATCTATGGAATTATCTTAAATTTTCAAGTATGTTTAAATTTTATTATTTCTGTCATTATTTTATCACGTGAAATTTATAGTGATTGTTTTGAATTTAATTACTATAATTACTATAATTTTTATATGTTTGTTTTTTCTTTTTAAATTTGTTAAATAATATAATATTCTAATATCAATCAATCTGTATATGTTTATAGATGACATCCGATCTTAGTTGGATTAGTCATATTCGATTTAATGATGCAAAGTATGTAATGAAAGAATATAAAGATGGCGTTGATAGTCTCATTAAATTTGCTATTGAACACCTAAAAGAAGAAGATAATGGTCTTATAAGATGTCCATGATAGATTGTAGGAACGAATACTATATGATTTTGAGTAGCGTGAAACACCAATAGTATTGGTTTGGTATCTTGCAATGGTATACTAAGTGGGATTGCCATGGGGAGAAAAATGTAGTGAGGCGCGAGGCCAAAATGAGTTCTGTTAACATCGGCTATAGAGATGAATGATGCGCATGATAATGATTTCATGGATCGTGAGGATTTTGAGGAAGAACCAAATAAAGTAACACAAAATTTTTACAAGATGGCAAATGTAGCTTCTGAACCAATTTATCCCAATAATGCTAATTTTGCAACAATTGAGTTTATAATTAAAATGTTTTGTTGGAAAAATAAGGATAATTGCAGTAATAATGGCTTTGATGACTTACATCACTTCATTGGATTACTACTGCCTAATGATCATAAATTGCCCGAGAACTACTATATTGTGCGAAAGATGATTAAAGGATTGAATATGGATTATGAGAAGATTGATTCTTGCGAGAATGATTGCATGTTATTTCACAAAGAAAATAACAACAAGACAAAGTGTTATGTTTGCAATGAAGACCGCTACAAAGTGCAAAAAGATCCAAAAAAAAAGATTCCGTGAAGGATATTACGTTACTTTCCTATCACTAGACTACATATGGCCTGCTGTAACGGTTTTTTCAGTGTTACTAGCTAAAGCGTGACCATATGTGCCTTAAAATTATTTTTAGCTGTATATGGTTTCATTGTAACCATTGGTGTCACTTAGTGTAACCATAGAGAAAATGAGAAATCTACGGTTACACCAAATTTAATGTTACCATTGATATTAAAATAAGTGTAACCAATAACAGAAATTTTAGGCGGCTGAATAAAAAATATGGGCGGGGATTGAATTTTAAAGAAAAACAAATGGGGGAAAATAATTCCCTTATCATCAAATATAAAAAAAACTAAAACTAAAAAATCTCTTACATTTCTCTTATGGTCCATCTCTCTCTCTCTCTCTAACTGTCCATTTCTCGCTCAATCGAATTTTTCAATCGAATTCTTCACAAAATATGGCGGTCTCTTAGTTCTCAGTTCTTTAATGAGTTCTCTGAGTTCTTCAATCAAATTCTTCACACACAATATGTGATGTCAATTATTCAATCGGGTCTTTACACAATCGAGTTTCTCAACTAATTCGGTCGCAATAGGTCCTCTTATTTTACAATCAGATTTCTCAATTAGGGTTTTTAAAGCTATATTTCTAAATTGGGGTTTTAAATTACATATAAATTAGGGTTTTATGTGTATATATTCTGTTAGTCCCTAACAATGCAGCAAGAATTACAGAAGGGGGGTTGAATATAATTCTAGTAAACTTTTCCTTGAACTATAAAATGTTCTAACTCAAAATATATATATAAGTGTTTTGATTTGTAAGGTGCGGAATCACAAGTTAAATAAATCAAAAACACAAAGTAATAAAAACACAAGTCTTTAAAACTTTCTGGTGGATTTGAAAGTATCCAGCATATATATATATATATATATATATATATATATATATATCGAATTAAGAACTCTGTGAAGAACAAATTGTCTCACAGCTGCTTTACTAGTGAACACACAAACTACAGAGAAATTCTTAATAGTTACAGCTTTTTCTATTTCTCTTCTAAAAGTGTTTGCTTCGTTATTTGTTCTACTAGCTACATTTGGTTTATATACCACCAAGTTTACATGGTAATAAGATAGGATAATAAAACAAGACTATCAAGTCAAACTCTATGCTGCTTCACTACTCTATTCCAGCATCTTTGAAAATCTTCTTAACTTGCATGGAAATGGTAATGCTCCCTTGTTCTTCATTTTCTGTTAAACAGGCTGCCACATTCCTTTTGCAAACACCCAACGCATGTGACTGTGTTGTCACTGTCAACAGATGTTTGAATTGATCATCCGTCGGGTACATGCTTGTCATCCATCGGGTTGCGTTGTTGATCATCCGTCGGGTAGCTTTGTTGATCATCCGTCAGGTAGCTATTTGACACTTGACTTCATTTCACTTATGCAGAATTACAAGACATCTTATATTTACATTTAATCAACCTACTATGCATATCTAATTAAAGTCAACATGACTTATATGCTACTATAGAATCTTTACAAAGATGTTTGCAAAAATATGCTACATGACTTATTGTTTCATAAGCTACTCACCCGATGTATATCAATTAGTCATCCGTCGGGACTATATTGAATCATCTGTCGGGACTATAATTGATCATCCGTCGGGTGCTACATTTTTTACTAAGTTAAATTTACTAAGGTGTTTTGTTAATGTAATCATCAAGTTCACAACATATTCCCAACAATCTCCCCCAATTTATGCCTACTAGAATTGTAGTCATAAATTAAGAGAAACTTGATGATAACAAAACACCCTAAAAATACAAATTTAAAAGGTAGTAGATAAAACTAAAAAGCGCTGCACTATTCACTGAAGAATTTACAAGACAAAGTGTACAAAGATTTGCTCACAGTCATTTTCAAGGTGCTCCTCTAGCCTGAGCAGATTGATCTATTTTCTTGATGGTCTGGATTTCTTTCCAAGCTTCCTGTTGTTTTTTTTCTATCTGATTTTGGAGATCTATGTGGAATTCAAGCTCATCAGCTTCTGACAGATCTAGCATTTCTTGCATTTTCAGTAGAGTCTCATTGCTAGAGATGCTCAGCTGGTCCTCTAGTCCGAAGAATCTTCTAACTCCCTTATCATCCAAGAATTCCATCAGCCAGTAGGGCCTTAGATACACTCTACTTCCTGTGTAAGGAATAGTTAAAGTCTTTGGGAGTGCATATTTGGCTCTAATACTCCTCAGTTCGTCAATCTTCTTTAGAACTAGTCTTCCAGCTGTCACATTGAATCCAAAGTTCTTCTTGAAAGATGAAATAGACTTTTATCAGTATAGATTGACTCTCTTGAAGAATCCTGTGAAGTGGTCATGTCATCTCTTTTCCTGCCTTGTACTTGAATAATAGCCTTTCAGGTAGATTCCTGTAAGCATCAATCCCTCTAACTTCTTCAAGTTCATCTAGATAGAGGTTTAGATCAGAGAATTCCTTGATGTCACAGATGTATATAATATCTCCCTTGTTGATTTTGGTTTGAGCTTTGGTTAGTGACTTGGATCTGAGAGTTGAGGGCTTCACTTTCTTGACTGCTCTGGTCTTTGTTTTCTTTGGCTTCATGAAATAAGGTAGATTGAGTTTAGGAATTGGTAGACTATCCCAGCCTATTGGCTCATCCTTTGGAATGATAGGTTCACCGTGGAAATTCTTGGATGGTTCTATCTTGAATTCTTCATGTGCCACAGAGGGCATGGATGTTTGAGTTGTTGTAGAAGTAGACTTTTTGGGAAAGTGGTCTTCCATCTCCTCAACATTGAAATCCAATTTTGTCTTGATTCTTTGCTTGTACCTTGGTTTCTTTGTCTGTGGAGGTTCATCTTGCACTACTTGATCTTGAGATTCAGCAATTACAGATGGTTGTGCAGAAATTTGTTGTGTGGGTTTCATAGCTTGCAATTTGGCTAATATAACAGCTTGCTCCTTCTTTTGTTTGAGCTATTTAGCATCTAGAGTAGCTTGCTTCTTTTATTGCTTTAATCTTTCCTTTTCTTCCCTTTTTACTTCAACAAATTGAGGGTGTCCAGCCACCATACAAATTTCCTTACAATTTCTGAAAATCTTGGCAATTCTCCTTTTTAGAGCTGAATCTGCAGGATCTTTGTAGAATGCTATAGATCTGGCCAACAGCTTCTTCTCATCAGGCTTTGGTGTCTCATACACTGTGTCCAAAGGGTTCTTGAGTGAAGACTTTGGGTAGTTCACCTTTGGCTTCATGGTTAGATCTGCCTTTGGGGATTTGATGCAGGATGTCTGGCCTCTCTCCAGATAGTTCATGCTCATATCATTCACAAAAATTTGCCTGACTTGAGAGTGATGAATGACTGATTTTTCTGGCTTCTTTGCTAGACACAGATGTCTCAACAGTCTCAGAAAGAAATGGCAAGTGAGTCAACAAATCATCTAGAAGATGATGCTCACTTGCATGGATTTTTGGCTTCTCCAAAAGAGTTAAAGATGGAGAATATGGTTGAGATGTTTGAATCATGTCAACATCCAAAGAGTGTGTGGGAGAATTTGGTGTTTGAGGTGTTTCAATTTGTACAGATTTTGGCCGTGACTTCACATTTGTTGGAGCCACATCAATTTGACTTTGAGATGGTGCAGTGACTAGGTCTTTAGCTCCAGTTTGCATTGTGTGTGTACCCTGTGCATCCCCAAGGGTTTTAGTTTTCTTCTTTCTTGTGTAAGTTTGTGGTGAACTTGTGTCCCTACCCCTTTTGTTCTGTGCTCCTGGTTGAGAGCTTGTTTCAATAGTTACATCCTTTTGGGAGGATGAAACTAGAATTGAGCTTTTGTCCTTATTAATAACCATATTTTGTTGGGAAACTGTGGTGTGGCTAGGTTTGGGTACACTCTTCTCACCATCCTTATCCTTAGGGCTTCTTTGATTTTCACCCTCTCCCTCACCTGTCTTTCCCACCTTCACACTCCTCTCTTTGTGTTTAGTGCATTTTACAACTGACATCTTTTGAGAGACACCAGAGGGGGCTTTCTTTGTCTTTTTTTTTGAAACTTTGGTTTTGGTAGCTTCAGTTGGCATCTGTCTGGTCATTAACACAGATGTCTCTGCTACACTAGAAGACAAAGAAATATTTGAGGTTGGAAGAGTAGAGACAGTTGAAATTACCTCACTTACTTGAGGTGCCTCCATTACTGGAAAGTAGAAGAGTGGCACCTCTTTGTGGTGATCTGCTCTATTGAGATCTGCAATAATTCTTCTTTCTTAAACCCAACTATTCAACTTGTTGATTGGGTTCTCAATCACAATGTCCACAGAGAGGTGGTTAGCAAGCATCATGAAAAATCTAGCATAATAAACACTCTTACCCCTCTTATTAAGCTCCCCTAACTTAAATCCCAACTCAAACAAGACTAGATCACTAAAATTGAAGTATTTATCAGTTACTAGCATGTAAAGCATGTTGAGCATGAAGATATTAACAGAATCAAAATTGCTAATTTTACCAGAAAATACTTTAGTAACTACATCACACAGGTAACTCCATTCCTTCCTCAGACCCAATCTCCTAATTTCACTTAATTTAGAGATGGTGAGTGCATAACCCATGGAGTTTAACATGTTAACAATATTAGTGTCTGTGTGTGGAGTAGTGACAGTATTATCAAGAATCCTAAAGCATGATTTAACAATGTCACTATTAACACATAATTCCTTACCTTTAATAGTGAAAGTGATGGTCTTGTCAGTTGAATTGTACACTGCGTTGTCCATATTTCCTCCACAACCTCACAGTAGATAGTGGGAGACTCTAGCATGGCATATTTGACCATACAGCCTTGCACAAAATCCATCATTTTGTGGTAGTCGCCAGACTGTTGAATCCTCTTGTTCACTAGAGCTGTGAAATTGTTCTTCTCATAGATAAAGCCAGTTTGAGACATGATTTTGACGACTGGTGCCATTGTTAGAGAGTAAAAATTGCAGAGAGAGGGTAATTGCTTTTGAGAAAGAAAGAAGTTAAAGCAGATGAATTGAGAATGATAAAAGAAAAGTAATGAAAATGAATTTTGCTTTTATACTCTCTCAAAAAATAACTGTCAAAAATAATAAAGTAAAATAAAGTGACCAATAAAAATTGCCCAAAATAGCCGTTTAAAAATAAACTGTAGAAATTCCATCATTTATCCGTCGTGTTATGCTTACAAGCCGTAAGTAGACTCGATGGATAATGTTCAGAGAATTAATGGCTAGGATTGAGACAATTCGACGGATGAGGATAAATCAGTGATCCGTCGAGTTATAAAATATTCCAGAAAAATAATTGATTTTATTAACAAATTGTATTCCGATGGATGGTCGAACTTGATGGATAATGAACATCCGTCGAGATGTAAATTTTGACTTAGCCAAAATTTCATCCAAAAATGAAAAATCAATTAAATTTCTGGCTGCATTACAACTTGCAAAAATATCTGAAATAATTCTAGAATAATTAAGCATACCTAATTCACTTACCAACCTTGAAAATATGGATTCATCCAGTGTCTTGATAAATATATCTGCAAGCTATTTTTCACTTGGAACAAAATGTAGTTCCACAGTACCATTCATTACATGTTCCCTAATGAAATGATACTTGATGTCTATGTGCTTTGTTCTTGAATGTTGTACTGGATTCTCAGTAATGACAATTGCACTTGTGTTAGCACAGAAAATAGGAATTCTTTCCACTTGCAGACCATAGTCTAGCAATTGGTTTTTCATCCACAAAATCTGTGCACATCAACTGCCAACAACAATATATTCAGCTTCTACTGTAGAAGTAGAAACTGAATTTTGCTTTTTACTGAACCAGGACACTAGCTTATTTCCTAGAAATTGACAGGTTCCTATTGTACTTTTTCTATCAATTCTACAACCTGCATAATCTGCATATGAATAACCAGTTAGATCAAAACAAGAATCTCTAGGGTACCAAATGCCAAGTTTTTGTGTACCTTTGAGATATCTGAAAATTCTCTTAATAGCAATTAAGTGAGATTCTCTAGGATCAGCCTGAAATCTAGCACAAAGACATGTAGAAAACATTATATCTGGCCTACTAGGTGTTAAGTATAAAAGTAAGCCAACCATGCCTCTATAACTTGAAATATCCACAGACTTTTCAGTAGTGTTTAATTCAAGTTTAGTTGTAGTGGCCATTGGAGTTTTTGCAGATGTGCAATCCATTAGTTCAAAATTCTTTAAAAGATCATAAATGTATTTAGTTTGACTAATGAATATTTCATCACTAACTTGCTTAACTTGTAAACCAAGAAAGTAAGTTAGTTCTCCCATCATGCTCATTTCATACTTACTTTGCATCAATTTGGCAAACTTTTTGCAAAGTTTTTCATCTGTAGAGCCAAAAATAATGTTATCTACATAAATTTGAACAAGTATGCTAGAGCCATTAACATTTCTAAAGAATAAAGTTTTGTCTACAGTACCTCTGGTGAAGTGATTCTCTAAAAGAAACTTTGACAAAATGTCATACCAGGATCTAGGTGCTTGCTTCAATCCATAGAGTACTTTCAAAAGATAGTATACATGATCAGGTAGATTTGGATCTTCAAAACCGGGAGGCTGACTGACATAGACTTCCTCCTCCAAATCTCCATTTAGAAAGGCACTTTTGACATCCATTTGATAGACCTTAAAATTGGCATGGGCTGTATAGGCTAAGAAGATTCTGATGGCTTCAAGTCTTGTAATAGGAGCAAGGGTTTGATCAAAATCTATTCCTTCTTGTTGACAATAGCCCTTAGCAACCAATCTAGCTTTGTTCCCGACTACTATGCCATTTTCATCCATCTTGTTTCTGAATACCCATTTGGTGTCTATTGGATTCTTTCTTTTAGGCTTGGGTACCAACTTTCATACCTTGTTCCTTTCAAATTGGTTTATGAAAGGCATATGTCATAGCCTATTTGTTTATTCGAGGATTTAACTCAACTCAAATAAGGATGTAACAAGTAAATAGTGGTCCTATCGTCAGAGAGATCTCTCAGAGTAACATATGTCAAAGGATTAAGTTACATTGTTCTTCTACAGACTTGATGACTTAATTCACTGGAAGAAGCTCAAGAAATTGATCAAGCCTCAGTGATATAAATCAAGATTGTGGATTTAATCAAGTGACAGAGATCTCGTCAGGGTATCAATTGATTACAAGGATTTAGTCTGAAGAAAATCAAGAGTATCAAGGTCAAGGCATGAAGAAACGTCACGGAAGTTAGTCACTCATGAACCAGACAGTGCATCGAGTGTCAACATTGAAGTGGTGGAATTAATTCATAATTGACAGTGTTTTTCAGAAGATTTTCAGAAGAATGGTTGCTGCTCAAGATTATTATTAATTCTTTATTAATTAATTAAGTCATATAATTTAATTAAGAGAATAAATTAAATCCGCAAAGATTAATTTATTGATTAATTGAATTAATTGATTAATTAATTCAAAATTATTATTTGATTAAAATTTGTTTTAATCCAGCAAGACTATCTTTTGTATTAGCAACACAATCGGTATGACAATCAATAGTCATACCGAAAGTCATGCTAGTGCATTTAGATTGTCTTGACGAAAGTCCTATCAGTTCAATTGATAGTCCTACCGAAAGTCTTACCAGTTCAAAGGATTGTCATGCTGAGCTAAATGGATTGTCTTGCCAATTAAAATCACAGGATTCAATATAAAGCAGAGCATCTATTTTTCAACAAGGAGCAGAGTATTGAATATCAAATTCAGCAGAACACAGAACAAAAGAAACCTGCAGAGAACTTATTGCAAATACACAGATCATTTATTTCTAGTATTTATTGTTAAATCTAATCCACTAGAAATCCTTTTCTTGTTCTTGTGTAACTATCTAGCGGATCGAAATCCCTAGAACTTAATCTCAAATCGCTTTTAGCATTTGATCTTTTTATTGCAAAAATAGAAAAAGTTCATGTCGAATTTATTCTAGATTTGTAATAATTGATTTGAGATTAATCCCTTGTAAACGATACCGTTGTTGTAACACCTTTCAAGTTTAATAATAGTTTTATTTAACTTGAATTTTGTTTCACTTTTTTATTCCGCATTTTATTCGATTAAACGGTATTGTTTGTATTCAACACTCCTTCTACAAACATATTGAGACCTAACAATTGGTATCAGAGCCTTCTGATTAACGAACAAATCAAGATCCTAGACTTTTGTGATTCTTTCACTCCTTGAATTTTTATTTACTCAAAAATTCATAATGACTACACAAAAAGTTGGAACCGTTAAAATTCCACTATTCGATAAAGAAAATTATGTTATGTGGAAGAAGAAGATGCTATTGTTTTTACAAGTTGCAAATTCCAAATATCTGGAAGTGTTAAAGAAGGGTCCTAAAATTCCGATGGTTATTGAACCAGAGGTAATAGAAAATAATGTGGTGATTACCAAAACAAGAACTTATGTGAAAGATCCTGAGGATTTTTCTCCTGCTGAAAAAGAAGAAGCCTCCCTGGATGCTAGCCTTCAATTAATTTTAGTAGATTCCCTTGATCCCTTGATGAATAGACATGTGATGAACTGTAAAGATTCCAAACACATCTGGGAAACTATTGAGGTTATTAATGAAGGCACAGAGGAAGTTAGGGAGAACAAGTTAGAAATTCTAACCTCTGAGTATGAATACTTTAAATCCAATCCAGGAGAAGGAATCACTGAAGTGTTTGAGAGGTACAATGCATTGATCAACAACCTGAACATTAATGGTAAATACTATTCCATCAGGGAGGTCAACAAAAAGTTCCTTTTAACACTGCCAACTCATCTCGAACATAGAATCACTGCCATAAGAGAAGCAAGAGATCTGAGTGAGATTTCTTTGGAAAGGCTCTATGGTGTGTTAAAGACTTATGAGATGGAGCAGATTCAGCAGAAGGAAGTTTACGGGAAAGGAAGAGTGGTCAGCAAGTCTACTGCTCTAGTAGCTGATGAACAATAACAACAACCACAATTTCAACAACAATCTCAACAGTCAGAAAGAATGGTACAGTCTTCCAAGGTTGAAAAAAATGTGATAGTAGCAGAATTTGATCCTCCTACTACAAATCAATCAGGAGATGATTTTTATTCCTTGGAAGAACTGAAGCAATTAGAGGATGAGTCAATGGCCCTGATTGTCAAGAGATTCTCCAATGTCAGATTCAAGAGGAATCCCAAGTTCAAGTACAAGTCCAACTACAACAGGTTCCAGAAAGGTGGATCTTCATCCTCTAACACCAGCAGTGGTGGGTACAAAACATGGATGGTTGATCGAAGCACCATTCGATGCTTCAACTGCAATGAGTTGGGACACTTTGCCACAGAATGAAGGAAGCCAAAGTAAGTTAGGAAGAACTCTTACGATTCTAATCAGAAGAGTAAATCTGAAAGGGCTTACCTGGCAAAGGGAAGAAGCTGGGATGATACTGACAGTGAAGATGAAGAAGTTGGGAATCTTGCTCTCATGGCTAGTGATGCAAACACCTCATCGTCAAGAAAAGAGGTAAAATTTACTGATGCTGAATTAGTTTATCATCTAGGAGGTTCCTTAGATTGTGCTCGTCGTGATAATGAAATGTTAAATCAACATATCAAAGACCTTGAGAAAGAGGTCAATGAATTAAGACTGGTGCACATTAATCAAGATAAATTAAAAGAACAAGTATCTTTTCTAGAGAATAGAGTTGACTGTTATAGACAACTCGAAACTATTCTCAAAGACAAGATCACCGGTCTTGAGGCTAAGGTTAAAGCTTACTTTAATTCTTGTTCGAAGTCCAAAGAGTTTTATAATAAGCAAGCTGTTAATCAAACATCTGGAATAGGTTATGATTACAATGTTGCTATTGGAAAATTAGGCATAAACTCCCCTCCTCATGTCTGTGCTAAAGGCAGGGAAGTACCACATGTGCTTGAGGGTGTTGATGAACCCCTCTATAAAGAATTAATTGCTGAACCATTTGATGAGACCTCATTTATTATTCAAGAAGAAATCCGTGCTGAAGATCATGCTAATGAGAAACCTGTTTCCAAGTCAAGTGTGTCAAAGGTTCTAGTCAAAGTTGTGAAAGCAAATGAGACTAACTCAGACACACATGAGTTGGATAACACAAATGCCATGTCTACCATGCATAAGTTGCCTATTATTAATCCCTCTCATAAAGCATGTGGTGTTCCTGATTGTATGTCTTGTGCTTTTAATTTGATGTATGCTTATTTTAATGGTAAGCATGTTTCTAATGATAAGACTACTCCTCGTCAACATGTGAATAATAAGAAGCATGATAGGTCTAAGACTGCTAGTCCTCCTAAAGCTAGAAAGGAGATATTTGTGCCTAAGCCTAAACAGAAATTTGTCAAGGCTGTTCACAAGGTCAAATGTCCAGTCATTGAGAAAGTTGAGAACATTAAAATTAAGAATGTTGTTTTGCCTGATAAAGGCCAATTTTACAAGTATGCCGGACCCAGCCAAGCTTGGGTTCCGAAGAAGGTCTAATCCATTTGTATTGCAGGGCATTAAACAGGTACAACCGGTAGTGTGGATTCTTGACAGCGGATCGTCAAGACATATGACCGGAGATAGAGCCCTGCTATCAAATGTGGTTGCGAAAGCTGGCCCAGTGGTTACCTTTGGAGATAACAACAAAGGTTTAACGGAGGGATATGGCTGTTTGCTAGCTGGAAATGTTATCATTGAAAATGTGTATGTTGTACAAGGACTTGAACACAATCTGCTTAGCATTAGTCAGTTCTGTGACAACGACTACAATGTTTTATTCGACAAGCTGAAGTGTCAGATTCTGCACAAGAAAAATGAAAAACTCTCCTTGATGGGAATCCGGAAAGGAAATCTGTTCGTAGCTGACATGAACTCTGGAAGCAATCCTGAAGTCAATTGTTTCTATGCAAAGGCATCGTCTGATGAGAGTTGGCTATGGCACAAGAGACTTTCTCATCTCAATTTCAAAATAATGAATTCTCTTGTCAAAAGAGAATTGGTCAGAGGTCTGCCTCAGCTGGAATTCTCCCCAGAAGGACTGTGTGAGGCTTGCCAGAAAGGAAAGTCAAATAAAGCAAGTCACAGAGGCACTGACACATCCTCCATAACTGGTGTTCTGCAATTATTGCACATGGATTTATTTGGACCAGTTAATGTCCTTTCGATGTCAAAGAAGTGTTACTGTCTTGTGATAGTTGATGACTATTCCAAGTATACGTGGGTTTATTCCTTCACTCTAAGGATGAAACACCACAAGTTGTGATTGATCATATCAAGTTGATCGAGTTAGATTCTAATGTCCCTGTTAGAGCAATAAGGTCAGATAATGGAACAAAATTCAAGAATTCACTTCTCAATGGATTCTGTACAGACAAAGGGATTACCAGACAATTTTCAGCTCCTAGAACCCCTCAACAAAATGGAGTGGTAGAAAGGAAGAATCGTACATTGATTGAAGCTGCAAGAACGATGTTAAGTGAATCAGGTCTTCCAATGTACTTTTGGGCTGAAGCTGTCAATACTGCATGTTATACTCAGAATCGAACTCTAATCAACAAAGACTTCATGAAAACTCCTTATGAGATTTTGAATGAACAGAAACCTTTTATCAAATACTTTCATGTATTTGGTGCCAGATGCTTCGTGCTCAAGGATGAAGATGATCGTCGTGGTAAATTCGAGGCAAAGGCATATGAGGGTATTTTTGTTGGATATGGAAGAAGATCATACAGGGTGTATATCATTGATCAACACAAAGTAACTGAAAGTGTCAATGTTACCTTTGATGACACTAAACTCCCTAGTATCCAAACTGAAGATCCTTCTGAGAAACTGAAGTTTGATGACATGTCAAATTCAGAATCAGAACATGATCAAGAACCTGAGGTTGTTGCTGGTGAAGAACCTATTAATCATGATGATACTCAAGGTAATGGTGATGGAAACTTTGGCAACAATGGAGATACCACTGCTACTGACGGAGAATCTTCAAGTCAACATGGCAACAACTCAGGGGGAGATGCTGAAGGATCAACTAGTAGGATACAACATCCCAATGAATTTCAAGGAGAATCATCAAGATCAAATCTTCCAAGACAGACTGTCTGGAATAAAGCTCATCCTTTTGAGTTGATTATTGGTGATCCAGATGTTGGAGTCAGAACTAGACGTGCTACTCAAAATGAGTGTCTGTTCTCAGGATTTCTTTCTGAGATGGAACCTAAGAAGATTGAGGAAGCACTAACTGATCCAGATTGGGTGATTGCTATGCAAGATGAACTCAATCAGTTTGAACATCAACAAGTCTGGAAACTGGTACCTAGACCTACACACAAGAAAGCTGTTGGTACTAGGTGGGTATTCAGGAATAAACTAGATGAAGATGGTGTGGTTACAAGAAACAAAGCAAGGCTGGTAGCTAAAGGGTATTCTCAAGCTGAAGGCATTGATTATGATGAAACCTATGCTCCACTAGCTAGACTAGAGGCCATCAGGATATTTCTGGCATTTGCAGCATTCTCTAACTTTAAAGTTTATCAAATGGATGTCAAGAGTGCCTTTCTGAATGGAAAGCTGGATGAAGAGGTATATATAGAACAACCTCTTGGTTTTGAAGATCCAGATCATTTGGATTTTGTCTACTTTCTTTTCAAGGCTATCTATGGACTCAAACAGTCTCCGAGAAAATGGTATGACATTCTCTCTGAATTTCTTATTGAAAATAGCTTTATTAGAGGTGTCATAGACAAAACTCTCTTTTGTAAAAAGCATAAGAATGATACTATATTAGTCCAAGTCTATGTGGATGATATAATATTTGGGTCTACTAATGATAATCTCTGTAAGAGATTTGCTAAGTTAATGCACAACAAATTTGAAATGAGCATGATGGGAGAGCTGAAGTTCTTTCTTGGATTACAAGTAAATCAAAGGTTAGATGGAACTTTAATTTGTCAATCCAAGTATCTCAAGGAACTCCTCAAAAAGTACAATCTAGAGGATTCTGCATCAGCAAGGACTCCGTCAACTACAACTGTCAAGCTTGGACCATGTGAAAACTCCATTAAGGTAGATGTCACAAGCTACAGAGGTATGATTGGCTCGTTACTCTATCTTACTGCAAGTAGACCGGATATTATGTATGCTACATGCTTATGTGCAAGGTTCTAAGCGGATCCTAGAGATATTCATCTCGTTGCTGTTAAACGAATCTTAAGATATCTTAAGGGAACACCAAATCTAGGTATTTGGTACCCTAAAGAATCTGGTTTTAACCTTGTTGGATATACAGATTCAGATTACGCAGGAAGTGTTGTTGATAGGAAAATCACCTCAGGGAGTTGTCAATTCCTAGGTAGCAGACTAGTCTCATGATACAGCAAGAAACAGCAAACAGTTTTAAATTCAACGGCCGAGGCTGAATATATTGTTGCTGGAAGCTGCTGTGCTCAGATCTTGTGGATTAGGAATCAGCTACGGGACTATGGCTCTATATTGAACAAAATACCTATTCTATGTGACAATACAAGTGCAATAGCCATCACCAACAACCCTGTGCAGCATACAAGGACCAAGCACATTGACATCAGGTATCATTTTATTAGAGAGCACGTCATGAATGGTACTGTTGAACTATTTTTTGTTCCAACAGAAGAATAAATAGCAGATATTTTCACTAAACCTCTTGATGAATCCACATTTACCAAATTAGTTGGTAAATTGGGTATGTTGAATAGCTTTAGTGATTAAACTTGTTAATATCTGAAATCTGTTCTTGAATGAATTTACAAATGAATTTTTCATAAATGAAAAATTCATTTGCAAATTTATTTTATCATATTTTCCATAATACTTGCTTATTTCTATGTAAGTTTTCATTATCTTATCTTATTTATTTATTCAACTTGTTAATTTTAATGTCTCAGAATATTTTATTTTTTCTAAAAATATTTTTCTATGAATTTTATTTGCTAAAATTCAAAAGAAATCTATTTTTGGACTGAAAATATAATTATCTCTGAAATATTTTAATTGTGTAAATATTTTCTGCCATATCTATATTAGTATTTATTGTAGTTTTCTGTAAATTTTTTTATATGTTCTGTTTTTGTTAAAAACTGTTTATATTTGGTTTATAAAATATATATATATATATTTGTTTGTGTTAATTTGATACTTGAATGACAATCGGCAAGACAATTGAAATTGTCTTGCTGAAAGTCATTTCAGTATATTTATATAAATACTTAATTTATTTTATACTAGAATGACAATCGGCAAGACAATTGAAATTGTCTTGCTGAAAGTCATTCCAGTACATATAAGTATTTATTTTTAATTCAGTTTAATTTTATAACTGGCAAGACAATCGGTATGACTATTGATTGTCATGCCAGTAATAAAATTAATATCAGATATTTTTTGTTTTATTTTGTACTGGTATGACAATCGGTATGACTATCAGATTGTCATACCAATTATATTATTACTATTTTTTTGTTTTGTTTTCTCAAATTGCTTGGTATGACAATCGGGAAGACAATCGGTATGACTTTCCTCGATTGTCATACCAGTTGTCTACTTAACGTTTTTTTGTGTTTTGTTAATTCATTCAGTTCTTATTTTTTCAAATTCCATCAGTTTTTTTTCTCTCATTTTTCTCCTCGTTTTTTTCTCTCTCTCTCTCTATTCGATCAAACTCAAACCGCCTCCATTGTCTTCCTTGCTCGAGTTTTTACTCAGCAAACAAAAACCTCACTCCTGTTATATACATACATGTATATACATACAGAAGTGTTGTCGATTTTTTGTTAAAACTATTTTCACTTCGTTTTGTTTCCCTCAAAATCAGTTTGTGTTTGTTTGATTTTGGGTATTTTTATTTAATTTTGTTTGGTGTCTTGTGCATTTTTTAGATCTTGTGTTGAGAGTTAAGAACTTTAACGAGATACATTACCTTCTAAATTTTTCGGATATAATTGATTTAATTCAAATTATTAAATTAATTTAATTAATTCGAATTTTCTTAATATTACTCTTAAAATTCTGAAAGTGTGTGTCTTATTATTTTTTTTAAATGGCTCTCAATTTCCAAATTGTTTCGCATAATCTTGTTGGTTATTTTAATCCAGATAAATGTGATGTGGAAAAATTTAAGCCGTGGATTAGATTTTTAAATGACCATTCGATTGTTAGCTCTGCTATTAAATCAAATGTGATTTTAAATGTTGATCTGCTCAGACTGATTTGCACAACCTCTACTGTGGCCGATGATTTTAAATCTTTTTTATTCACCGTGGCAAACACACAGTATGTGGTTGATGAAACAGTCGTCAATCGAGCGTTAAATTTTCCATTGGACAATTTCTGTAATTTGCCCTCTGAAAATGATATTTCAAACTTTTTCCATGCTATTCACTATCAGGGGGTGATTAATTTAACCAAGTTGTCTAAATCCAATTTGGTTTCTGAATGGGGCATTTTCTTCGATATTCTTTCTAAAGTGTTTGCCAACTGCACTAAATCCAACTTTCACAACATCACTTCCACTCTGCAGTATATTGGTCTTGCAGTTGTTTTCAATCAAAGGATCAATTTTGGCAAACTACTTTTACCCATTCTTCTGAGACGTCTCACTACTGCTTTACGTGATCATTCTACAAATCGTAGGGTCTCGTGCTACTACGCTCATTTTCTCATGCTCATAGCAGAACATCTTCTCTCACCTGAGCATAAAGCCCTTTTTGCTAACTCTTCAGTAACCGAACCCCCTCCACTAAGCAAAAAGATTTACACTCGCCAAGACACAACCTTCCAATTCATGCAAGTTCCAGTACTTGTATCTGTTTTCATGGCCACTTACATTCCTTTATCTATCTTCAATCTTCCCGGTCATGAACAGCAAGCTCAACCTCCAATGGTTCAAACCACCCAGGCTCAAACATCAGATGCTCTTCCTCTGCAGGTAATAATTCCTCAAACTCAACCTATTCCTACTTTTGTTGAAAGACCCCCAGTGGTTGATTGGACAGACCATGAAGTTGTAGAACCACAGCTTCAATCCCAGGTCATAGAGCCAAACACAGAGTCACAACCTATCTCAACCTTTCCCCCACTGTCTAAAATGTTGCCTAGAAGGTTAGTAGGAAGTAGTATGCTAGTGGATGTGAATGAACCCTCAGCTCTGCCTCCACCCAAGAAAAGAAGAACATTTACTGAGGCATCTGAAAGCCCATCCTTGTCCTTCCAACAGGACATGGACTTTGAAATGGCCACTGAACAGTTACTAGAAACATTCTCTCAACAGGATGAATCTATTGAAATTCGCCATAGGGCCATGGCATCCTGTACTGAGTCAAGCACAATTCCATTACTCACAATGGAAGCATACAGACCAGTAGATGATACTCAGGACACGGAGCGAGGAGTACAGATTAGGTCGGTTACAGTGCCTGCCATAGTTACGGCAGAAGAGCAGTCACATGTTTCTGAGGGAAAATCTGACTCACAGCCACCTTTAATAGAGTCATTTTCTCCCCTCCCAGATCCAACACCTCTGGCTCCCTCACGGGATTCTCCACTCACAGATTTATCTGGAGAAAGTGGAGGGCAACTCGGTCAATCTATCCCTGAAGCAATTCAGACATCTATTTCACATGAAAAGATTGGTTTGACTGAGGATCGGGACTCGCGAATTCCCATTGCACCACCACTGACCTCTCTTGAAGAGGCTAAGGTGATTTTAAATGCAGGTACAGAAGATCAGCATCAGGAAGACTCCTCACGAGCAATTATATTGAGAGATACACAAACACGTGAGTTGAGTGAATTAAATAGGAGAGATATTCAAGTGAGCGCACACACAGACACAAACACTGAAAATCTGTTAGCTCAAATTGCTGATCTCAAGGAACAACATGCAAAAAGTCAGGCTGAAGCTAAATCATACAAAGTACAAGTGGTTGAACGGTCTTCTTCTTCCACCTCTGTCAATAATCAACTAGCTCTCATCAGGACTGAAATATTAGATTTGAAGACATCTGTTGTACCAAAGCTTAACTCAATCCAGGCATCTCCAACGTTATCAGCTGAAGACATTTCAAACTTCTGCTCTCTCCATACAAGAATGACTTCTCTTGAAGACTTGGTTGAAATGAATCATTCACTGGATTCCTCCAGATTTCTGAAGATAGAGACGGGTATGGAACATCTGAATGAAGGGATGAAGCACTTGTACTTCATGATCAAAAATTCTCACGGCCCTAATGAAGAACAAAGGACTTTCTTTGAAGGGTCGTCTGGTGGAGGCTCAGGCTCTGGAGGTGATGGAGGTCATGGAGGATCTAAGGGAAAGTCTGTAGAGGATTCCTCAACTAAGGGGGAGAAGAAAGGGAGAAGTGAAAAGGGAAAAGAAAAAGATTCGTCTGCTGGAGGCACAGGGAAGCCTGATGATATCTACTATAGTGGAGAACATGATGACTTTGATATTTGTGACGTTCCCACTGAACCAGTCTTGGGAGATAAAGATGGTTTCTTTGAAGCTGAGGAGGAAAATGATTGTAGAGAATGGGAAGAGGAAGCTCCAGTGGATCCTCTGTTTGAGAAAGAGTTTCAGCAGCAACAATCAGAGTTGAAAAGAAAAGATGCTGAACTCAAAAAGGTATCCCAGATCATTGACATGAGGAAAGACATCCAAAGAAAAGAAACTCTTCAAAAGCAACGTCTTCATGACATTAAGGCTCAAGAAAGGAGAAGAGATGTCAGACTGAAGATTGGTGAAAAATGGGATGAAGCTAGGAGAGTACTTGATATGCCTCAGCTGAGCACAAACAATGATAGGCAGTTTCTATATCTTCTGGACAAGCTGGAGATCTCTAATCCAAACAATGACATGTACATGAATACTATAAAGACTAAAGTCTCAAGGATCACAGCTGCTTTTGACAGATCTCTAAATGAAATGAGCATATTTGTATATTGTCAGAGCGAAGGATCTTTCAAGGTATCACTTCATCTGTTTGAGAATCGTTCTTTGTCAGAAATTTGGGTTCTTCTCAACAAAGTCAAAAGAAGCTCAGAATTGAATGAAGTTCTTCAAGAAAGGCTCAAAGAGTTTGCCAGCAGGGCTAGTCCTCAAGTGGTCAACAATCCTCATCAGGTAAGATTCTTTAAGTCTGACTGTCTTCAAATCTGCCAGCACGATTCACAATCTCTTAAAGACTACTCAGCTAAGCATCTTGTCTGGATGGAACATCACTTAAGAACTGCTGGATATTCATCCATGTTGAAAACTCAAGCAGCTGATCTGATTCAAACTTATTGTGAAAAGAATATTAAAAGGTACAATCAACTCAAGAATAAGCTACAGACAGTTGGAGTTCAACCAGTCAGGCCAGACAGTGTAATAACCCCAATTTTTGGAAATTTTTGAAACCCTTATGAATAGTGATTTTGCAGATTATGCTGAATGAGAAAACTTTTCATGCCACACTATGTAGGGGTTCTGTTATTGATCTTCTGGGATATTATTAGTACTCTATGTGGCATATAAGTGTATGTAAAGATCGTCAGAATCCAATTCCGAACACTTTGATTTTTCCCGAAAATCCACTAGATACGGAAAGAATTGAGTATAAGGTAACAGGATAAAAAGGATTTAAATTAAAGGATTATAAGAGAGGATCATAAAAGGAATATAATATATTGAGAAAGGTTAAGGGAACCTAAGTAATAAGATCCCGGGTATGATCCCTCAAACGATAAACGAAAACGAAAGTTAAGCGAACCGTATAACAGATCAGCGGTCATTAGGCAAACAATTAGGAAGTTAATCAAAGGGATTAGAGAGGATGATGTCACCCAACCAATGAGAAGAGGACAAGGAGGGGAGGATGACATAATGAGGATGACCTAAGCATGACATAAGGGAAGGAGGTGTGGTTGATTAATAACCACACAAATTTCATGGTTAAAAAGGTAATTTACCAAAATCAAAAGCTAGTAACCAAGCAAACAACTCACAAAACACAAAGATATTTCATTTCTTCATGAAGCTCTCGGCTTCTTTCTTAACAAAATGAAGATCCAAGCTCCACCACTTACTATTTGGCAAGGTATTTATCTAAGCTTCCCCATGGATGGTTACATACTTCCTATAAGTTTAAGCTTCTAATTCCAAGCCAATCTTTTTTTATAAATCAAGGAAGAAGATGGTGAATAGTACTTCTTGAAATTAATTTTTGTGTTCTTGATTTCTTTGAAAGATCAAGCTTGTAGGAGGTTAGATTAAGGCTTCCATGGGCATTCCAAGGATCTTTCATGTATTAAAAGCTTCAAGGAAGGTATAACTCTTCATGATCTTAGTTTTAGGTTTTGTTGTTTAGATTTCCTAATGTTTAGATGATGGGTTAGTGTAATGGGTGTGTAATCATGTTTAAAGCTTGTTATGAGTAGTTTGGTTGGTGAGAGGCATGATTATTGTGTGTTTAGAGATTGGTTGATTTTGTGATATTTTTGGAGTTGGAAATCTTGGTTATTAGTCAATGAACTTAGGTAAACTCTTAATTCATAATTGAGAAATAAGTATGAATTGGTAATATTGATTTGTTGGGGCTGTTGTAGTATGGTATGGATGGAGTTTTGATTGGGTTGTGAATTGGGATTGATTGGTGGTTGAATTGGAATGGTATAAATTTGGGAAATCGCGTAAACATAGCCGTCGTAATGTCCGATTTACTTTAGACTGCTTTTGTTCATAACATTAGGACCCAAGAACTCCCTACTAGGTTTTGACCATTGCCATGATTAGATAGTTCATGTTACGAGCTTCGTTTTGATATGTGGTTCGTTTGATTCCGATGTACGGTTTAGGAGAAACGACCGTTTTAAGTAACGGCGTTTCGCGAACGAAACATTTCCCCTCGCCTTACTTTGGAACCTTGGTTAAAGACCTTAAAGGACTAATTGGAGTATGAAACAATTATGTAAGGTGTAATAGGCAGTTGGTAAGACACTCACGAAGGAATCTCCTTAAAACTCGTAATGGTTAAATTATTAAAAATGGTGGAGCCGAGGGTACTCGAGTGACTTAAGAGAATCAGTAAGCGCAAAACGAGCGTTAGAGTCTGAGTTGGATAGAGTATAGATTTACAAGTGACTTTGGTTTAATTCCAACTTACTTGTTGCTTATAGGTTACCAGACTCGTCCCGAGCCATTCGTAACCCCCAGTCGCTCAGGCAAGTTTTCTACCCGTTATAACTGTTGTTGTGATGTATATGTGTATATGCATGATCTTGCGATAAATGCATATTTGTTATTAGCAAATTCTTGCGATATATTGTAGCATGTGATATGGTACATATGCATGCCTGTTTTGTATTCTTGCCATATATATCTGTTGGTTCAGTTGATAATACCTATGCTAGAGAATATCGGTAATTTGCATATACCCTTAGTATAGGGACCCAAAGGTGAAAACATTTTCTAAAACCGGGAGTCGAGGATCCCGAGTAGATTTTATATATATATATATTTATATATATATGGTTATAGTTTTAAAAACTATTAATCAAATAAGGTTTATTCGATAACTTTATATTATTTAATGAATATTATTTGAATATTCATTCGAGGACTTATGACTCTGTTTATTATATTTATTGATTATTAATTGAATATTCATTTGAGGATGTATGACTCACTTTATTTTATTTAATGAATATTATTTATAATATTCATTCGAGGTATTATGACTCCGCTTATTATTTAATAATATTCTTTATTTTATTAAAGAATAATGTTTCGATAATCAAACTTATTTTCGATTATTCAAATAAAGATAGTACTTTCGTATAAGTATATCTTTGGTTATTTAATATCCATTTCAAGTATGAGTGTTAAAACTTCTACTTCGAATATTTTAATAAGGATTATCTTTATGAGAATATTATTTAAATAATAATATTCAGATATTTCTAATATATTGAGACTGATTTATTCTAATAAATCAGTAGTACTCCAAACACTCTTTAAAAATGATTTCGAGTCTTCAAAATGATTTTTAAAGTTAGAGTGGACCCCAAAACTCATTTTTTTATATTTAAGATCTTCCTTTCAAAGGGGATTTAAATACTCGCTCAAAACCTGGGGGATCCAGCTCTGTGGTGCATTTTACATTCGCAACGTGGTTGCTGTTTTGAGAAAATAAATGAATTGATTACTTACCCAATGTTCGGGAAGTAAGCCCATCTAATTGAGTCGGCATAAGCGACAGGCCGGGGTACGGTCTATCAAAGTGTAAGTGGCTGGGTGGCAGTCCATCAACGCGTAAGAGGCCGGGTGGTGGTCCAGCACAAGGTCCTTATGTGGCCAGGGTGATGACCGGTGGGGGATTCATCCATCTACTAGTAGAAAAGGTTACTTATTGGTATCTTTGCCTGATCAGCAAGATATCGGGTTTATGCCACAATTCTTTTTCCCTTCCAAAAATTCATTGGATGTTACAAACTCTGTTCATACTTTACATGACAGAGGTTTTCAGGGACTATAAGGAAGATGTATATGTGGATATATATATTGGGACTTAATGAAGTATATCATAACTTCATTTCCTTCAAAATATTTCAAAGATTGAATCTATTCAAGTCTTATCTTGTAGTCTCATCAGTGTGATGAACTTTTGAAACTAATTATAACTTGAACGGTGGTAGTTCAAGTAGTATTTGGAAAAGATATAAGTATATTGGAGTATCTTGTAACTTCATCTTTTAAACTTATATCTAGTAAATGATTATCTTATGCATGACAAAGATTTTCAGAAAACGTTGAGACAAGGTTAGATATATGAGATCACCTTGCAACGATATTTTTATACAGTTATACACTGGAACTCTGTGTGTATTATGCATGGAAGAGGACTTCCCATATTTTGAAAAGTATATATGTATATATATATATACTGAATATTTTGTGACTTCATCGCATTAAGATATCAACTTGGTTCATTTCTTTTGACCAAGACTTTCATGAGTACTATGAGAAGGCTCATATATTGTTAATCATATTACATATTATTTTGGTGGGCTTGCTGCTCACCCTTGCTTTCTTCTTTCATCACACAACAACAGATAGAAAAGATGAACATGACCAAGCTCCCGATTCGCGAGCGGATAGGAAACGTTCCGCAGTTTCCTATAAGCGTTGATGTCGCTGTAGCTGAGGTAGGAACTACCAATAGGCTAGGCTTTCAACTTTCGATGTACCAGATTTATGTATATTTATGAATTGTAATAATGGCAAAGAAAATGTAAATTTATTCAGAAAACCTTTTAAGGTGTATTGGCAGATAATTGTGGAATAAAATGACTTGTGATTATTTTTGGATGTTCATCTCTGAGATTATAACTTGTGGTGTGTGTGTTTATTGTGGGGTCACAATACAGAGTAGTTGATTAATTATTAAGATTGGGTGTTATTAAGGGAAATGGAACTCGTGACAACCCGGATCCCCGACCCCGGATTTGGGGGTGTTACAGAAGTGGTATCAGAGCTAAGCGTTATAAACCTCAGAGATGATGTGACGTTAAGATAATAACTAAGATAATAAGAACTCTTGCCAAGTTCATAGTCGGGCTACCTAACGTAGTACTGACAGTTAAAACCCTTATGGGAACCCTTATAAATATCGTGATAGAAGCGTAGTTCGTTATCGTATATGGTAGCGGGACTTCGAACCCTGAGGTTGAGGAGCAACAACACGATGATGTTTTATTACTTATTGGAGATCAGATTATGGATCCGAGAGAGCGTCCTAACGCAGGATCGGATGATGTTCATATTGAGGATGTAGCGGTGGAGGATGTTGTCCTAGAAGGGACAGTTGCTGAGGAGAATCCCATGGAGGATCCTGACAAGAATGAATAAAGGACCACTGATGAATTGATGACCATGGTTAGGTCGACTACTAGAGGTAGGATTGGTCGGTCACTACCGGAGGTTCGTTCAAGTTTGTAAAGATAGTAGCCCCCTTTAACGCGGCTTACTCGTAAGACTGAGAAGTTCGAATGGACAGAGAAATGCGAGAACAACTTTTAAGAACCGAAGCAAAGGTTGGTGACGTTCCCTATGTTGGCGTTGCCGGATAGAAAATGAGATTTTGTGAAGTGTAGTGACGCTTCGCATAAGGAATTAGGGTGCTTCTTATACAGCACAGCAAGGTAATCGCGTACGCGTCAAGACAATTAAGGGAATATAAAATTCGATATCCCCACCCATGAGCTTGGGCTCGTGGCAATAGTTTTGCCCTAAATATTGGAGGCACTACTTGTATGGAGAGAAGTGCGAGATTTACACAAGCCATAAGTGCTCTAGTGCATTTTCACGCAGAAAGAGCTCAACATACGCCCGAGGAGGCGGTTAGAGCTAATCAAGAATTATGATTGGGAGATTCTGTATCATTCGGGGAAAGCCCATGTGGTGGCTGATGCCCTTAGTAAAAAGGAGAGACTCAAGATGATCATGTCTTTGAGAGAGAGTTTATAAGAGATTTTGAGAAAATGGAAATAGAAGTGAAGGTAACCGGAGCCGGTACCGAAAAGATGTTTGAGATTGCAATACAGTCCGAATTATCGGAAGAGAACATATTGTGCCAGAAAAAGTGATGAATGAAGGCAGAGAGCCAACAATTAGATAAAAGATTAATACCGAGAAAGATGATAAAGGAATAATAAGGTATTCCTACAGAATTTGGGTTCCAAATGTTCAAGAGCCTAAAGATGAAATCTTAGATGAAAGCTAGTTTGAGGAATAAGATTTAGAGCAAACCCTGAATGTGATAGTCAGTGAGGTCGTCATCAAGATAGAAGGAACCCATAACATAATGGAGTGGAAAATGAGGATTTAAAACATGAAGGATGACCCCGATTATGGGGAGGAGGAGGGGACATTTAGACTAAGAAAACAGAAGTCGAGCGAGATAAGGAGACCCGAGATGGTACTCCTATACGGAAATTCATGGACCTGTCTAAACAGAACTTAGACTATTATCCCCAACCACCACCTTGAGGAAACAATACGGTAGGAAATTCTTTCAGGACCTTTAAGTCTCTAAGCTCTCAGAGTTCCAAGGAACAGGTTGACCTAGTCGAGGAAAGAGCCTGGCTAAAGGAAATAGAGGAATCATTTGAGATTCTGAATGATTGACGAATCACAAAAGACTGTTTTTATCACTTACCCTCTTAAGAGAGAGACCACCCGCTGGTGAAAGGCCAAGGAAGGCACGAAGCAAGAGATTATAATAAACTGATTTAAGTTCAGTCAATTGTTTTCGGGAAAGTAATTCCCAAAGATAAGGAGATAGTGTAAAAGCTTTGGAGCTAGAACAAAAGCGGATGAGTATGATGAATTATGAATCTAAGTTGTAAAAGTTGTCAAGATTCGTTCTGAGGACACGAATCCAGAATGACGGGATGTTTGAAATCAATACTTATGTTGTGTTGGTTCATGAAATAAGGATAAGAGAAAGGAAAATAAAAAGAAACTGAAGTGGAAAGGAATATAAAGGCAATAGAGTTTGAGGTATGATAAGGGAGTTGGGTATGAGGAAACCCTAAAGACTCGTAGCAATAGAAATAGAAAAGTATGCATTTGTCAGGATGAGGGTGATTCACCATGAGTTAAAATTGATGGTTGAGGGCATAAGAGATACATATATTTTATCCCCTGTAAGTTGGGAGGATTCGAGGAAACCTTGAGATAGTTCGAAGGATAAATAATGAGACGCGGATAGACTGAGGAGACAAGGAAGTAAGAAATTAGGAAAATTGGATGAAGGAAGTGACCTTCAAGAATGTGAAGTGTAAGACCGGTGGCTTGATACCCAGAAAGGGAGACGCCAGGTATGAAAGATATCCCAACATTGAGATGACTGTTGAGATAAATAACAAAAGTAAATAAGGAATTATTAAGAAGAAGTTCACATTAAACCCGACCAATATCTTCCAGAACATCCTTGTTATCGTTACCAGATTAGGCAAGAAAAGCGGATAACCGTTGTTATCTTTTGGAGGCCATTTTGATTAACCTCATTTTGTATACAGATGTTATTGTGAAATTAGGCATATACTATCGAGGTGGGAATGATTGAATAAGACACCCTTATCAGGGATATATGACTTGATTTATCCATGGAAGGATGCAGGTACCTTTTAAAGGTGGAATTAAGGATAGAACATCGGTAACTTAAAATGAATCCTAGGGGAATGCATAAAGGTTGGCATTTCACCCTTAATAGGGACAGTATGAGTTTTGACAGTATGATTTGGAAAGGGTTAAGGTAACAACAACCTTTAAGAATCAGTGGAGAAATTTTTCAGAAGTATATAGATAATGGTTTTAGTATTAGTAAATGGTATTTTGATATGCCCTGTATCTAGGGAATTCATGAGGAACGATTCAAGGATAACCTTAGAGGTTTTACAAGGAGAAAGGTAAAAATTCAAAATTTTCAAGAATAGAAATGTTGATAAAGGAAATATGACGTAATTATATTGATGCCAAGTGAGGCACGTGTTAAACCACGAGAAGGTATGGATCGAACCAGTAATGGTCGAAATTGTTCAGGGCAATTAGGACTTAAGATAAAAGATGTTCTAATTATGATTGAGAGTCAGTCATGACAGTGATTAACCTCTAAAGACTGAGGCAATAACTTATGGAAAAATGGTAATTTTTTTTTACTCATCAGTTTTTAAGGAAAACATCTTCACATAAGCTGTGATTAAAATAAGGTAGAAAATTTATTTGGAGGAGGTTAAAATGACATTGACTGTAAGGAAATTTTACTATCAGGAAAGGCCAAAGAGGTGGCCGACACTTTAAAGGTAAGAGGATAATTATAGGCGCTTGTGCCAAAGGAATAAAGTGATGATGGTTAAAGCTATGCAGGTTGTATTATGGTTTGGAAGATTGACATTCCTTCTGATGACTGTGCAATACCCAACCGTAATAGTGGTTGGTAAAGGTTTAATTCGTGTAATCGCCATGAGCGGGCTATCTATCTCAGAAGGTACTATCTTGAGAATAATCCAGGACCATATTTCAAAAAAAGGACTAAACGAACCTTGAGTTAAGTCTTCTATTTAAGGCATACGATTAAGAATGGTATTCACCTGCTATCGTTGCTTTGACTGAAACTCTTCTACAATTTTATCTACTTCATGTCATGTATGTATGTCAGGATCAGGAGTGTTCTTCATGAATCATGAATGGTGATTAGGTTACCTCCTTAGAAGAATTTTATACGACATATATGGACTCCGTATGGTTAGATATTAAGATTTCATGGAAAATGAATGACGACAGTAAGTCAGTGGTGGACCATAGTAGTGCAGCAATGATTCTGCGAGTAATGAGTCGATTACAACCATGAGAGTTGTATTGGAATGGATGTTGAGATTAAGTACCACTAATCGGGTCGTGGTGATGTATAAGTTATATTGAATAGACTAATTAAGTAGATTATTTACCTATTGAATATTTATTCCTCCTTATCAATTGAGGGTCGTATGACTATACGAGGAAGGTTGCGATGCAAGCATAGAATTCTAGTAACGATGATGTCTAGAATGAGATCCCAGATTCGATTTTCAATGTCGAGGGAGTTTCAAAGTTGATTGTGTATAAGCTCAAGGAAGAGCATGGGTCCATAGAATGATGGACGGAATAGCAAAAATATTTAAGCATGTGAAATGCGATGCGATAATACTTGATGTTGATATATATACGTATATGATTTGTTCTCCTATGATAAACCTCTATAATTCAGAGGTAGGTTCCAAGCCAGATATTTTGTGGCAGTATATTTTTTTTTCATATATACAATTCTCTTCAATTCGTTCTTTTCTCTTCTTTTCATTTTGTATAAGCTGAGAAGAACAACCCTTCCAGAAGGGGAGGTATTGCCGAATGATAATCTATCCGTGTGATAGAAGCCGAGTAGGATACCAGCTATTGTTTAATTGCTTGTCAAGTACTAAAGGCTGGCCACCTTCTGTACTAACTATGCAATGTAACAAGTGTTCATGATCATAGTGATCTCTCAATGAATTCTTTTACTTCTATATGATTGATCAAACTTTGGGAAATAGAAATAGCTGAAAAAGGAGTAATAAAGTTGTGGTAGGATTCGGAATGGAAACACATTCATGATACTAAGGTTGGCGTGGTTATTAAAAGGTTATAGAACGCTAACGAGCAAAAGTATAACCTGTATAATATTAGGAACGGAAGGTAGTAGCGATTACGAACTGGAAAAGAATGGGTATTGAGAAGCAAAAGCTCTAATGCTAAAAGCTACAATGAGAGTCTGTGCAATAGACTTGAAAGAAATTGGAATGATCACTTAACACAGATTGAGTTTTCTTATGACAATAGATCATATGTCAGTATTGAGATATCGCCTTATGAGATCCTTGAGGGAAGACAATGTCGATCTCCCTTATGTTAGGATGAAGTTGTAGAGCGCAAGATGCTCGGACCAGCAGTGGTCCAAAGGACCAAGGATATGATAGATCTAATCAGAGGACGGCTGGTAGTAGCCCAAGATGAACATGATAAGTATGTTGATTTGACACGAAAGGACAAAGAGTATGAAATAGGGGACCTAGTAATGTTATAGGTATCCCTTGGAAAGGATTGATGAGGTTCGGAAAGAAAGGAAAGCTAAGTCTATAATTTGTTGGATCCCTGGATATATTAAGATGTTTGGGAAGTTAGCATATGAGCTAGCCCTACCCCCGAACATGTAGCAAGTCATAACGTGTTTCACGTATCAATATTAAGGAAGTGTAATTCGGATGCCAGATAAATAGGAGCATATGAGCGCATAGGCATGCGACCAGACATAACCTATAGGGAGCAACCAGAAAGGGTTATAGATCGAAAAGGAACAAGTGCTTAGGAGAAGGGTTATCAAACTAGTAAGAGTTTGATGGAAGAACCACAATGTGGGAAAATTTACTCGAGAGTTAGAAAGTGCAATGTTAAGAAAGTATCCCTATTCATTTTCTATCTGATTCCGGGACGGAATCCTTTTAAGGAGGGGAGACTGTAATAACCCCAATTTTTGGAAATTTTTGAAACCCTTATGAATAGTGATTTTACAGATTATGCTGAATGAGAAAACTTTTCATGCCACACTATGTAGGGGTTCTGTTATTGATCTTCTGGGATATTATTAGTACTCTATGTGGCATATAAGTGTATGTAAAGATCGTCAGAATCCAATTCCGAACACTTTGATTTTTCCCGGAAATCCACTAGATACGGAAAGAATTGAGTATAAGGTAACAGGATAAAAATGATTTAAATTAAAGGATTATAAGAGAGGATTATAAAAGGAATACAATATATTGAGAAAGTTTAAGGGAACCTAAGTAATAAGATCCCGGGTATGATCCCTCAAACGATAAACTAAAACGAAAGTTAAGCGAACCGTATAACAGATCAGCGGTCATTAGGCAAACAATTAGGAAGTTAATCAAAGGGATTAGAGAGGATGATGTCACCCAACCAATGAGAAGAGGACAAGGAGGGGAGGATGACATCATGAGGATGACCTAAGCATGACATAAGGGAAGAAGGTGTGGTTGATTAATAACCACACAAATTTCATGGTTAAAAAGGTAATTTACCAAAATCAAAAGCTAGTAACCAAGCAAACAACTCACAAAACACAAAGATATTTCATTTCTTCATGAAGCTCTCGGCTTCTTTCTTAACAAAATGAAGATCCAAGCTCCACCACTTACTATTTGGCAAGGTATTTATCTAAGCTAACCCATGGATAGTTACATACTTCCTATAAGTTTAAGCTTCTAATTCCAAGCCAATCTTTTTTTATAAATCAAGGAAGAAGATGGTGAATAGTACTTCTTGAAATTAATTTTTGTGTTCTTGATTTCTTTGAAAGATCAAGCTTGTAGGAGGTTAGATTAAGGCTTCCATGGGCATTCCAAGGATCTTTCACGTATTAAAAGCTTCAAGGAAGGTATAACTCTTCATGATCTTAGTTTTAGGTTTTGTTGTTTGGATTTCCTAATGTGTAGATGATGGGTTAGTGTAATGGGTGTGTAATCATGTTTAAAGCTTGTTATGAGTAGTTTGGTTGGTGAGAGGCATGATTATTGTGTGTTTAGAGATTGGTTGATTTTGTGATATTTTTGGAGTTGGAAATCTTGGTTATTAGTCAATGAACTTAAGTAAACTCTTAATTCATAATTGAGAAATAAGTATGAATTGGTAATATTGATTTGTTGGGGCTGTTTTAGTATGGTATGGATGGAGTTTTGATTGGGTTGTGAATTGGGATTGATTGGTGGTTGAATTGGAATGGTATAAATTTGGGAAATCGCGTAAACATAGCCGTCGTAATGTCCGATTTACTTTAGACTGCTTTTGTTCATAACATTAGGACCCGAGAACTTCCTGCTAGGTTTTGACCATTGCCATGATTAGATAGTTCATGTTACGAGCTTCGTTTTGATATGTGGTTCGTTTGATTCCGATGTACGGTTTAGCAGAAATGACCGTTTTAAGTAACGGCGTTTCGCGAACGAAACATTTCCCCTCGCCTTACTTTGGAACCTTGGTTAAAGACCTTAAAGGACTAATTGGAGTATGAAACAATTATGTAAGGTGTAATAGGCAGTTGGTAAGACACTCGCGAAGGAATCACTTTAAAACTCGTAATGGTTAAATTATTAAAAATGGTGGAGCCGAGGGTACTCGAGTGACTTAAGAGAATCAGTAAGCGCAAAACGAGCGTTAGAGTCTGAGTTGCTTAGAGTATAGATTTACAAGTGACTTTAGTTTAATTCCAACTTACTTGTTGCTTATAGGTTACCAGACTCGTCCCGAGCCATTCGTAACCCCCAGTCGCTCAGGCAAGTTTTCTACCCGTTATAACTGTTGTTGTGATGTATATGTGTATATGCATGATCTTGCGATAAATGCATATTTGTTATTAGCAAATTCTTGTGATATATTGTAGCATGTGATATGGTACATATGCATGCCTGTTTCGTATTCTTTCCATATATATCTGTTGGTTCAGTTGATAATACCTATGCTAGAGAATAGCGGTAATTTGCATTTACCCTTAGTATAGGGACCCAAAGGTGAAAACATTTTCTAAAACCGGGAGTCGAGGATCCCGAGTAGATTTTATATATATATATATTTATATATATATGGTTATAGTTTTAAAAACTATTAATCCAATAAGGTTTATTCGATAACTTTATATTATTTAATGAATATTATTTGAATATTCATTCGAGGACTTATGACTCTGTTTATTATATTTATTGATTATTAATTGAATATTCATTTGAGGATGTATGACTCACTTTATTTTATTTAATGAATATTATTTATAATATTCATTCGAGGTATTATGACTCCGCTTATTATTTAATAATATTCTTTATTTTATTAAAGAATAATGTTTCAATAATCAAACTTATTTTCGATTATTCAAATAAAGATAGTACTTTCGTATAAGTATATCTTTGGTTATTTAATATCCATTTCAAGTATAAGTGTTAAAACTTTGACTTCGAATATTTTAATAAGGAGTATCTTTATGAGAATATTATTTAAATAATAATATTCAGATATTTCTAATATATTGGGACTGCTTTATTTTCATAAATAAGTAGTACTCCAAATACTCTTTAAAAATGATTTCGAGTCTTCAAAATGATTTTTAAAGTTAGAGTGGACCCCTAAACTCATTTTTTTATATTTAAGATCTTCCTTTCAAAGGGGATTTAAATACTCGCTCAAAACCTGGGGGATCCAGCTCTGTGGTGCATTTTACATTCGCAACGTGGTTGCTGTTTTGAGAAAACAAATGAATTGATTACTTACCCAACGTTCGGGAAGTAAGCCCATCTAATTGAGTCGGCATAAGCGACAGGCCGGGGTACGGTCTATCAAAGTGTAAGTGGCTGGGTGGCAGTCCATCAACGCGTAAGAAGCCGGGTGGCGGTCCAGCACAAGGTCCTTATGTGGCCAGGGTGATGACCGGTGGGGGATTCATCCATCTACTAGTAGAAAAGGTTACTTATTGGTATCTTTGCCTGATCAGCAAGATATCGGGTTTATGCCACAATTCTTTTTCCCTTCCAAAAATTCATTGGATGTTACAAACTCTGTTCATACTTTACATGACAGAGGTTTTCAGGGACTGTATAAGGAAGATGTATATGTGGATATATATATATCAGGACTTAATGAAGTATATCATAACTTCATTTCCTTCAAAATATTTCAAAGATTGAATCTATTCAAGTCTTATCTTGTAGTCTCATCAGTGTGATGAACTTTTGAAACTAATTATAACTTGAACGGTGGTAGTTCAAGTAGTATTTGGAAAAGATATAAGTATATTGGAGTATCTTGTAACTTCATCTTTTAAACTTATATCTAGTAAATGATTATCTTATGCATGACAAAGATTTTCAGAAAAACGTTGAGACAAGGTTAGATATATGAGATCACCTTGCAACGATATTTTTATACAGTTATACACTGGAACTCTGTGTGTATTATGCATGGAAGAGGACTTCCCATATTTTGAAAAGTATATATGTATATATATATATATTGAATATTTTGCGACTTCATCGCATTAAGATATCAACTTGGTTCATTTCTTTTGACCAAGACTTTCATGAGTACTATGAGAAGGCTCATATATTGTTAATCATATTACATATTATTTTGGTGGGCTTGCTGCTCACCCTTGCTTTCCAACAACAGATAGAAAAGATGAACAGGACCAAGCTCCCGATTCGCGAGCGGATAGGAAACGTTCCGCAGTTTCCTATAGGCGTTGATGTCGCTGTAGCTGAGGTAGGAACTACCAATAGGCTAGGCTTTCAACTTTCGATGTACCAGATTTATGTATATTTATGAATTGTAATAATGGCAAAGAAAATGTAAATTTATTCAGAAAACCTTTTAAGGTGTATTGGCAGATAATTGTGGAATAAAATGACTTGTGATTATTTTTGGATGTTCATCTCTGAGATTATAACTTGTGGTGTGTGTGTTTATTGTGGGGTCACAGTACAGAGTAGTTGAATAATTATTAAGATTGGGTGTTATTAAGGGAAATGGAACTCGTGACAACCCGGATCCCCGACCCCAGATTTGGGGGTGTTACAGACAGCTTCACTTCAGAAAAGGATCGTGTCTTTGACAAGGAGTTGCTTCAAGATTTGGAAGAAGGTGAAGATTTGGAAGAAGGCGAATTCGGAAGGGAAGACAACTGAATTCAATTAGCTCAAAACTCAATGTAATATGATTAGAGCTTTATGAATCAAGATAGACTAATGTAGTTATATGTTCAGACTAGAGGGACATCTATCTTGTATTTATTTATAAATTTCTTTTGGAATCTGGAAAATGTTAAATATAATCCAGAACTTTTCTGCTATTTACTTTGCATTACTGTTTTATCTTTTTCTTATTTGTTAGTTGAGTTATCGTCTAGGTATTTTTTGTTATTGTCTAACAAACAAATAGGGGGAGAGTGAAAGGCATATGTCATAGCCTATTTGTTTATTCGAGGATTTAACTTAACTCAAATAAGGATGTAACAAGTAAATAGTGGTCCTATCGTCAGAGAGATCTCTCAAAGTAATATATGTCAAAGGATTAAGTTACATTGTTCTTCTACAGACTTGATGACTTAATTCACTGGAAGAAGCTCAAGAAATTGATCAAGCCTCAGTGATATAAATCAAGATTGTGGATTTAATCAAGTGACAGAGATCTCGTCAGGGTATCAATTGATTACAAGGATTTAGTCTGAAGAAAATCAAGAGTATTAAGGTCAAGGCATGAAGAAACGTCACGGAAGTTAGTCACTCATGAACCAGACAGTGCATCGAGTGTCAACATTGAAGTGGTGGAATTAATTCATAATTGACAGTGTTTTTCAGAAGATTTTCAGAAGAATGGTTGCTGCTCAAGATTAGTATTAATTCTTTATTAATTAATTAAGTCATGTAATTTAATTAAGAGAATAAATTAAATCTGCAAAGATTAATTTATTGATTAATTGAATTAATTGATTTATTAATTCATAATTATTATTTGATTAAAATCTATTTTAATCCAGCAAGACTATCTTTTGTATTAGCAAGACAATCGGTATGACAATCAATAGTCATACGGAAAGTCATGCTAGTGCATTTAGATTGTCTTGCCGAAAGTCCTATCAGTTTAATTGATAGTCGTACCGAAAGTCTTACCAGTTCAAAGGATTGTCATGCTGAGCTAAATGGATTGTTTTGCCAATTAAAATCACAGGGTTCAATATAAAGCAGAGCAACTGTTTTTCAACAAGGAGCAGAGTATTGAATATCAAATTCAGCAGAACACAGAACAAAAGAAACATGCAGAGAACTTATTGCAAATACACAGATCATTTATTTCTAGTATTTATTGTTAAATCTAATCCACTAGAAATCCTTTTCTTGTTCTTGTGTAACTATCTAGCGGATCGAAATCCCCAGAACTTAATCTCAAATCGCTTTTAGCATTTGATCTTTTTATTGCAAAAATAGAAAAAGTTCATGTCGAATTTATTCTAGATTTGTAATAATTGATTTGAGATTAATCCCTTATAAACGATACCGTTGTTGTAACACCTTTCAAGTTTAATAATAGTTTTATTTAACTTGAATTTTGTTTCACTTTTTTTATTCCGCATTTTATTCGATTAAACGGTATTGTTTGTATTCAACCCCCCTTCTACAAACATATTGAGACCTAACAGTTTAGCTCTTCCTGCATAGCTAAAATCCAATCAGGATCCAACAGAGCTTCTTCTACCTTCTTTGGTTCTTCCTTAGAAAGAAAGCTGATGTACAGACATTCATCTTGAGTTCCTTTCCTTGTCTGAACTCTAGAAGATGCATCACCAATAATTAGCTCATAGGGGTGATCTCTTGTCCATTTTCTCTGTTGAGGAAGATTTTCTCTAGATGAAGAGGCCTATTGTTGTCTTGATGTGTGACTGAGTTTTGATTATGAGAAACTCCCCCTAAGTTAGTGAGTCTTTTATTTGAGAAATGGGAACTTTCTGTGAGTGATCTACCTTGACTTTCAGCTTCTCTCAATGACCCAACGGATGAAGCACTTTGAGTTCCGATGGATGAGGCTCATTGTCTCCCGATGGCTAATGCAGATTGTCTCTCGACCGATGAACCATTTTGTAACTCGATGGATTTTGAGTTATTAGCTTCATTAGTTATAGATTTTTCTGCACTATCCTTAGTTGTAGTTTCTTGATCACTTTCATCATCACTTTCATCACTAACCATCTCCACATTGTCAAATTTGAGGCTCTCATGGTAATCTCCATCTTGTAGTCCTTCAATCTTTTTATCATCAAACACAACATGTATTGATTCCATAACAATGTTGGTTCTCAGATTATAGACTCTGTGTGCTTTACCAACAGCATATCCAACAAAAATTCCTTCATCTGCTTTAGCATCAAACTTCCCATTTTGATCAGTTTGATTTCTCAAGATATAACATTTGCAGCCAATGACATGAAGAAAATTTAGAGTTGGCTTCTTATTCTTGAACAATTGGTAGGGTGTCATACACTTTGCTTAATTAACCAAAGAAATATTCTGAGTGTAGCATGCAGTATTCACAGCTTCAGCCAAGAATTATGTTGGTAACTTTGATTCTTCAAGCATTGTCCTTGCATCTTTAATAAGTGATCTGTTCTTTCTTTCTACTACTCCATTTTGTTGTGGAGTTCTTGCTGCTGAAAACTCATGCATAATCCCATTCTCTTCACAAAATTCTCTCATAACAGAATTCTTGAACTCAGTTCCATTGTCACTCCTGACTCTTCTAACTTTGAAATCAGGATGATTGTTGACTTGCCTTATGTGATTGATGATGATTTCACTAGCCTCATCTTTAGACTTTAGAAAATATGTCCAAGAGAACTTTGAGAAATCATCCACAATTACTAGGCAAAATCTTTTCCTTGAGATGGACAACACAATGACTGGTCCAAACAAATCCATGTGTAGCAATTGTAGAGGTTCTTTAATTATTGAATCAAGCTTCTTTCTGAATGATACTTTAATCTGCTTTCTTTTCTGGCAGACATCACACAGTCCATCCTTAGAAAAATCCACTTGAGGAATACCTCTAAACAGTTCTTTTTTGACAAGCTTATTCATGGTCTTGAAGTTTAGATGGGACAGCTTCTTGTGCCATAACCAACTTTCATCTTGACTTGCTTTACTGAGAAGACAAGTAACATATTTTGCATTTGATGAATTGAAGTCAGCTAGGTACACATTTTCTTTTCTCACTCCAGTGAGAACCACTTTGTTGCTCCTCTTGTTTGTCATAACACATGCTTCTGAATTGAAGGTTACTAAATTGCCCTTGTCACAAAATTGGCTGATACTCAGCAAATTATGCTTGAGACCATCCACTAGGGCAACCTCCTCAATGATGACATTGTCTTTAGAAATCAAGCCATATCCTACTGTATAACCCTTGTTGTCATCTCCAAAAGTAATACTTGGGCCATCTCTCTCCTTAAACTCTGTGAGCAGGGTAGAATCTCCAGTCATGTGTCTTGAACAACCACTATCCAAGTACCACAGATTCTTTTTGTTTCCCTGCACACATAAAAACCAAATCAAGTTGATTTTGGTACCCAAGTTTCCTTAGGTCCTGCCTTGTTAGCTTTCTTCTTTTGTTTCTTAGGTTTTATCTCATTTGACTTGGGGATTTCAGATTCATCATAGTCATCTGAGTTGGACCTCTGAAACCATTCCTTAAAACAGAATTATCATGCACATTTTGATTAACAGGAAATGGCATGCTATTTACAAACATGTTATTCCAGTAGGGCATGCTAAATGGCATTAGGTACAAATGGCATATTAGCAAATTGTGCATTCATATTCTGTGTAGACATAGCATTCATAGGCATAGAAGGCATAACACTCATGTTGGGAAAAGAAGGAGGTACAGTCATGGAAGTAGGCATGGCAATTTTGCAATTAACAGACATATGATTAACACTACCACACTTAACACAGATTTTTCTAGGAGCATATTTATCAGGTGTGTAGTTGTTATGTTTGTTAATTCCTACTTTCACTACTAGAAATATGGGATCAGACATCGGTTCTGAACCGATGTTAAAAAAAAACTGAACCGATGTCTTCGCGTGTGATGTTAAATATCATCAGCCTTTGACATCAGTTCACAGCCGATGTCTATTACAGTGCTATACGTCGGTTTTAAGAATAATTTGGATGTCTTTGCAACAAATTTCAGCTTATATTACAGTATTTCTAGGTGAATATGAGTATATTATGGGGTAATTATCCATTAAAACATGAAACCTACAAGCTCTAAAAGACATTTTTTTTTAAAATCTTTCAAACAAACCGATGTGAAAATCTAGAACAGACATCAGTTATGTTGTCTGACCGATGTGAAATGGTCCATCAGACATCGGGTACTTTTATCAACCGATATAAAATACTGGGTTAGACATCACTTTCATTCATTTGGTGATGTTAAATCCTTTTGTTTAACATCAGTGTTTTTCTAACCGATGTTTAATCTTTAATATTGTAAAATTTAAGACATCAGCTATTGAAAATTCGATGTATTTGGCTTAAAATACATTGATTTTTTTACAGAACCGATGTCAAATGACTATTTGACATTGTTTTTTATAGTTCTTTTTCTTTTAATATTGTTTCACCTGATGTCTTTTGTTCATTTTTACATCGGTTTTAAATTACCATTCTGATGTTAATGTATTGTAAATTGCATATGCCATCCTGGTACTATTAATAGCCCAGGGAACTAATTGCATTTTCAACCAGAAAAATACCAACAATATGCAATACATCCAACCAAATTTGTAAAAACATAGAGGTATACATTGATACCAAATTTACTAACATTCAATCCAACAAGAGCTCAATTCGGACATTACATTCCAAGTCTAAAATAAACATCCCAACTAAAAACAATAAAACCCAAATTCTCTAGTTATTACATCCAACATTCTAAATATATTTGACTAGTTAATATGTACCACTTGTCAAATTTCGACAATTCCAAACATAAATCAGAATGATGGATGTAATTGTCACCAAACATCCCTTAATTAACAACCAACCACCAACAAACACAATATCAATTCACATAGTTCAGAGGAAAGCTATATATATAGATACTTATCATTTTTACATCTTGTCTTGGATAAATTCAAGCACCTCCATCCGCACCTCATCCAGCTCCTGCCTTGTGTAGGACTTTCGAGTTTTGGCTGCCCACTATAAAACACACGTAAAAATTAGCAACCAGAATATTATTAACCAGAATTGCCATATGTATAATTAAATATAAACAGAACCAACTATTTATAATTTAACCAGAAGAGGACCTTTTCTATATTTAACCATAATTTTCTTCGTTAATCCAAAACTATACCAGATAGTTCCTTATCACTAATAGTTATCTATCATTACTAATAATAAAAACAAGACCCGTCTGGAAATCACTAATAATAAAAACTGATAATAAAAATGGCACTCATATTTATCTGTTCTGAAAAACTACACAAAAAAATTCTACATGCCATCTATCGGAAATGATTTGCATATATACCTTGGTAGTAAAAGATAGCTCCTTATCAGCAATGATATCTTTCATGTATCGCATTATAACATAGCCATATTCAACCCCTCCTGGTTGTTTGGGAGATCCCTGTTACAATATAAAATCTGAATTAGCTCCAAAAATTAATTAAAATTACAAAGTGATAAAAAAATACAAAAAACTTACAAGAAGATTCTTTATCTGAGGAGCTTTATTTCCCCTCCAGTTTGAGCATTGTAGGATTTCATCGCTCTACATTGCAGAACAACAATAATATACATGATTATTTTTTAAAAGGGAGAATATTTACTATATATATATTTATATATAGTAAACAGAAATATATTACTCTGTTAATGATTTTTCCAACTCGTCAAAATGTGTTGGATGTGGAAGAGGGTCCAGAATATAAATGTCGCCATCCCAAATTACAACCAAAATCCAGTGGCAACTATGTTTATAAAAAAGAAAAAAGAAAAACACAAGTCAGAAATTTTAAAAAAACTACCTAAATATATTAATTTGTAAAAGCATGTCTAAATTAAAAATACTTACTTATGATTATGTGGCATGAAGTACATGCGATAGGGACTACTCTCTTTCAACCGATTAACAAAATAAGAATGAAAAGATATGTTCAACGTAAATGTAGCTCCTGGATCAAAAAATCCATATAAGACCACATCATCATTCTTCCTCTCAATCTTAATCAGTCTTTGCAAGAGCCTACCAGGGAGTGAATTACATTACTTATAATATCCGTATAAAACATGAATATTGAATATGTAACGATAAAAAATTAACTTACGCCATATAAGCAGATATTGCAGCTTGGCCAATCATATCGAACTCCAACAATGCTTTCACATTTTCATGCAATATATAAATTATTTTCTCAGTCCCAAACACGTCCGAATCACACGGAATCGGTATTGACTCCCCAGTGGCTTTCATGAAGACTGCAGCATGTTTGTATAACACCTTGTACTACTTTGGCACATTCTTGTTTAGCTTCATTTTTCTATAATCATCTTGAAGTTTCTGCAACTCATCTTTCCGCTTAGACTGCCCCTGCAACACTTCCTTTTTCTTTTTCTACACAGAATTAAATAAAACAAGAATAATCGGTTATTATTGACATAACTACTATAGAATGTAACAATCAATTCAGAGTATATTGACATAATTTTTATATAACATACCGCCACAGTTGGGTAGATGATCAATTCACGAGGCCATGCTACGTGAGAGCCAACTGCTTGGCGTACAAACTCAATTTCACCAGGTATGGGCACTGGAACCGACGCCTCTGGCTGGATGTGTCCGTCAACCGACACACGAACATGTCCGGGCTTTAGAGGCACTCCGTGTACTGAAACATTCATCTCTACGTGATCATCAAAAACTGTTCTAAAAGCAACCTTGTTCTCTATGCAATCCAGTGCAAGCTCACATGACTGTGGACCCTACATTATAGTGAGGGATCAATTTAATTTTATTACATAAATCCCAAGTCTGTAGGCATATATCTAGTAGATCTTAATAATATTTTACCTTCTTTCCACTCGGAGGAGAGGGGTCAAAACCAACAAAGTCTTCATCATTTACCAACAACTATTTGGCACTCAGCGGTTTAACAGCAACTCCAACATTCCGCTTATCAGCAACTCCCTCTTTATTAACAGGTACTTGATAACTTGATTTGTCAGAGAACATAGGAGAGTGACCATTCGAAGCATTAACCAAGGCCTTAAGTTCAGCCATCTCCCGCTGATTTCTTTCCAACTGATCCAACAACTCTGCCTTGGTAATTTTAGTCTTTTTCGCTTTCGGCAAATTGAAGAATGCTGTTGGAGTGACAAAGCCGCCAACCCCTCGAACCCTTCCTGCGTGCTCATGAGTCTTTAGTGCCGTAGTCAACACATCTTCTGTTCCATGTGGAACAAATTCACCCTTCTCCTTCATTTCAAGTAACTCAGCCTGTAAAATAAATGCAAACAATTAGTGCATTATTTATGACGCAATTATCTTTGAAGGGAATGCAGTATTAAAAATATCACTTACAATTCTCGCATTTATTTTCGCTTGCTCTTCAGTAAGCTCATCAGGATTCTTTGGCATCCTAGCCTTCCACCAAAAAATTGCACGATCAGGTTTCTCTTTCCGCTTTAAGTTCCCTTTCTTTATCTGTTAAAAAAGAGAAAATGTTTAAACTCCCTTAAAACATAGAATTGCAAAGCCAAATAGATATGGTTCTTACTTCTTCTTCTCGCAAACCAATATACCCCTTTCTTGACAAGCGGTGATGATATTTCCGTTTACCCACTCTATTGCTCTGTAACTTACGTTGTTCCTGCACCAAAATAAATTAGTAAAAATTAATAAATTACTTTTTCAGAGTTATTCTTCCCGTCATTTTCTTCAAAAATTACTTTCTTGGCTTTCTGCTTCTTTGCCATTTTGCTCCCTTAGTCTGCATTAAATTGAATAATAAAGCCATCAGTTGAACAATATATTTTCATTCCGTCATTAATTACAGTCAAGCATAAATAATAAATTGTAAAATCAGCAAGTACGAATACAACTATACAAGAACAATAATTTACCTAAACTGCAATCAGTAATTAATCACATCCGAAATAACTCTAAAGCATTTTATAGAAGTACAATTAAATAATGCAAAATAATTAAAGAAAAAATAATGCCATCAATCAGTAATTATGGATGAATTATTTATATGATTATAACAATGCAAAACAAAAGAAAAAAAATTTAACAATATATTTTACACATTATAACACAATTGAAGGAAAATATATATGGTTCATTCAGTCATCCAAATTCCCAATAAGATATATATTTTACATAAAGCTACATCATCAGTCAGTAACGACATTAGGTGCAGGAGTTTTAGTAGCGGTATTTTTAATCCAAATTCCCTCAACATTAGGTCTAGCAGTATGAGCGACATCATTAGTAGTGACATCAGTTGCGGGGATTTCAGTGCAGAATGGGGGATGTTCCATGATCGTGTCTCCTAAGTCATCTTCATTATACAATTCATGGTAGTCTCGAGTTGTGGAGGACAGAACAATAGACCAGGTAGCATCAACGGGATCTTCAAGATAAAACACTTGCTTGACTTGGTCAACAGAAACATATTTATCTTTTTTGTGACCTTATCGACTAAAATCCACAAGTGTGAACCCAAGATCATCAACCCTTATTTCTTTATCATTACTTGCCCATTTACACAGGAACAAGGGAGCTTTGAATGCATGGTAGTCTAATTCCCATATCTCTTATATGATACCGTAAAATGTCAAATCACTTTCTACGGGGTTCAAGTCCTTGGCACTAGAAACCTGGACCGCTTTAGCAATGACAGACACCCTGCTGTTTTGAACAACGCATATGTCATCTTGTTCCTTTGTAAAATATCACACTCTATTCACTAGATAACCTTGATAAGTTAGTACTGAAAATGATGGCTTGGCAGCGAGCCATCTTATCGTATCTGAAACACCTTTGTTGTTCTCCCTTAGTTCATCATTCACCTACAAATATGATAAGAAATTTTAAATCCTAAATAGCTAATAGTTGTCATTACACTACAGATCAAAGAACCTAATACAACACTGACTTTGTTTTGAAACCAATCAGCAAAGAGCCGATTGTGCTCTCTCATGAGCCAATGTAAGCTTTTCCTTTTCCTTCAGTGAATTTCTTCAAGATATTCCTTATGCATTCTGAAAAATGCATATGGAATGATATATTAAAGACACATTACAAGACTAATTACTGGATAATGAGGAATTGATAACAACAAACTGTATAAACTCACAGAATATATGGAAACACTTCAGCGTTGTTTAGAAGGACATGTAGATGTGCTTCATCTTGTTCCTTCTCTTCCATTGATTTTATTATCACAGCAGATAATGGACCTGATATCTTATTATCTTGGTCCTTTGGAAGACCGGCAGTGGAGTAATTCTGACTAAGAAACTCGGTGCAAAATTCTACGGACTCTTCTCCAAGGTAACTCTCTGCCATACAACCTTCAGAATAATAATGGTTTCGAACATAACTCTTTAGTACTTTATTAAATCGTTCAAACGCATACATCCACCTATAAAATACTGGTCCACATAAGCGTAGTTCTTGGACCAAGTGGACTACTATATGTACCATTACATCAAAAAATGACGCACGGAAAACCTTTTCTAGATCGCAAGAGGTTAGTATAACATCTGATTGCAGCTTATCCAGTTTTGACACGTCTACTACTTTGTTGCACAAAGCATTAAAAAAGAAACACAATCTAATAATTGTGACCCTAACATGCTTCGGAAGAACGAAGCGTATTGCAACCGGGAGTAATTGTTGGAGAAGAATGTGGCAATCATGTGATTTCAGCCCGTAAATATTCAAATCAGGCATGGAAACACAATTTTTTATGTTCGATGCATGTCCGTATGGAAGTTTCATCGACATTAATGATGACAAGAAAGTCCTTTTTTCTGCCTTTGACAAAGTAAAGGGAGAAGGAGGCAAATAGGTTTTCTTTACTCCTACTTGGGGAGCCAAATCAGATCTAACGCCCATTTCCATCATATCACGACGGGCTGCCGCACTATCCTTTGTCTTATGGCGTATATTTAGTAATGTGCCAATCAGACTATCACATACATTCTTCTCGACATGCATGACATCAATACAGTGCCTAATATGGTGAAATTTCTAGTATTCTAACTCGAAAAATACTGACTTTTTCTTCCATGGACTTTCAACCTTCTTTGCCTTCTTCATCTTCTTCCCAAATTCAAATTTGATTTGTTCTTGCTCTGCTAACACTTCTTCTCCGGATAGGGTTCGACGCGGCTGCCCAAACTCTTGTTGTCCATTAAAAGCAGCCTTCTGCCTTCTATAAGGATGATATAGAGGCAAATATCGACGATGCCCTTGGTAGCACATTTTCCTACTATGAGTCAAATATTTAGCTACGGTGTCATCTTCACAAACAGGACAACACTTATAACCCTTATTAACGCAGCCAGATTAATTTCCGTAAGCAGGGAAGTCATTTATCATCCACATTAAAACTGCTTTTAAAGTGAAAAATGATTTGTTATACGCGTCATACACATTTGGTTCCCCTTCCTTCCAAAGCTTTTTTAAATCATCAATCATCGGTTGTAAGTAGATGTCGATGTTATTACCAGGCTCATGCGGGCCAGGGACCAATATCGACAACATCATAAATTTTCTTTTCATACATAACCAGGGAGGAAGATTGTAAGTCACCAATATGACTGGCCAGCAACTATATTTATTAGATATGCCATTATTGTGCGGGTTTACACCATCCGCCGATAAAGCCAAGCGAAGGTTTCTCGGTTCACTACCAAAGGATGGCCACCTATAATCTATATTTTTCCAAGATGGAGAGTCGGCTGGATGTCGCATTTTACCATCTTGTGTCCGCTGTTGCACATGCCAACACATTAGTTCAGCGGTGGAAGGAGATTTAAACATACGTTTAAATCTAGGAATTATTGGAAAATACCACATGACTTTGGCTGGAAGATTAACCCTCTCTTCACCTTTCTTTGTCAACTTCCACCGAGAAAGTCGACACTTAGGACACTTGGTTGCATCAGCATGTACACCCATGTACAGTACACAGTCATTCAGACATGAATGGAACTTTATATACTCTAGACCTAAATTGGAGAGGTTTTTTTTTGCTTCATATGCATTACTAGGTAACACATTATCTTTGGGAAGTAGAGACCCAACAGAAGAAAGGAGGTCAGTGAAGGCACTATCGGTAATACCAAACCTAGATTTCCAGTTATGCAACTTCAACATCGACTCTAACTTAGTACAGTCACTACCCTCATATAGAGGTTGCTCAGCATCGACTATGAACCTCCTAAACTGATATGAATCATTATCATATTGACCCGAGTTATATGCCGCTTCACAACCATCAACAGTTTCCGAAGCAGCGACATGCTCCTGATCTTGCTCTGATGCTTCATCAGAGGCTTGCTCAGGAGGTGGGTCTGGAGCTTGCTCTTTCGGTGGACAACTAGCACTTGAAGATTTAGGACCCGTAGAAGCAGTCTCCCCGTGCCAAACCCAATGCACATAACCTAGACAAAAGCCATTGTCATAGATATGGCCCCTGATTGTTTTTATAGAGAATTTTTTAAATTGGCGCATCGTCCACAAGGGCAAGGAATTTTGTTACGATCTTCAGAATTTTCTTCAGCATATATCAAGAAGTTTTCCACCCCCATTTCAAATGCTAAAGAATCCCTATGTTGCAAAATTCATGTCTTATCCATCAAATTTCCCTACCTGATAGCCACTATAAATATTAAAAATCCAACACATACCTATTTATAATTATTTAATAAAAGGCATATCAAATTTGTGTTGGTTACTGTAAGGATTAATTATATAAACTTAAAAAGGAGTAAATACCTTGATATCCTAATAATTTATAGTACTAATTCATTACTCTAAGATCCTATACATATACCCAATTAATTACAAAACTAGACTAAATTTATAAAGTAGACTAAATTAAACCAAGATAATTAAAACAAATTAAACCAAGATATTTGAAAATATCACATAATTAAAAACCAATAATTCCAACATTCACAGCCCAGACAATTGTTAAATTTCCTTCACATAAATAAAACTCAGTGAGAACTTGAGTATTGAAACAAATCCAGCCCATAAATAAATAAATTAAAATTATCTGTTACTTGTATCTGTGAGAAGGATAATTATACAAAACAATTACTATAATATAACACAAGTAACAGATAGTTCATATCAGGAATGCAGAGACTTGTTCATATCAAAGAAATGACTATCATACAAAATAAGAAATGCAGAGACTTGTTCATATCTGAGACCTGTTCAAATGCAGCCCCCAAACCCCCCCCCAAACACACTAATATGTATGAACAACCCCCAGAAAACACATAATTAAAAAAAGAACAGAAACATTTACATTTACATCAATGTACCTAAAACCATGATTTACATCAGTGTACCTAAAATATTTAACACGACATAAAATTCCCAAAAACAGGACATAAAACCCCCAAAAAGAAACAAACATAAAACCCCCAAAAACATAAAACATTTACATGCACAAAGAAGAAAAATAGTAAAGAAGAAAAGAAGATAAACATAAAACATTTACATGCACAAAGAAGATATTAAATATAAAAATGAGGAAGATAAACAGTAAAGAAGTAAAGAAGAATATACCTCCGGATGCTTTCAATGTTCCGAAACCCCAATGTTCTAAAACCTCAGTGCTCCAACCTCCAGATACTAGCTCCAACCTCCAGATACTAGCTCAATTTCAAGTTTAATTTGCTCTAATTTGAAGCTCCAAATCTTGAATTAGAATTGGGGCTAAAATTAGGGTTTCGGAGAAAAGAGAGAAGAGACGGTTAACAGAGACTAAGGTAAGAAGAGAGAAGAAAGGTAAGAAGACTAAGAGAGAAGGAGGGGAGAGACGAGAGAGACGAGAGAGGCGAGGGTCGGGGAGAGATGAGAGGCTCGCGGGAGGTTTTTTGGAAAAGGGGGGGAAAATATGTTAAAGTGAATTTTTTGTTAAAATTAAAGGGGGAAGTGTACTGAAAAGCGGGGGGGGGGGGGGGGGGGTTAAGTAATTTTTTTTTAAAAGGCCATAGACAACGGTTAACAAAATAAACCGATGTCAAAGTTAAAAAATATATTTGTGGCCTTTTTAATTTCTGAAGATAGACAACGGCTACTAAGTGAAACCGATGTTAATATGCGTATTCAACATCGCTTTTTACAAAACCGATGTTAAACTGCATTTTAACATCGGGTGCATTACATGCCGATGTCTAAGGACCGATGTCGTATCTACTATTTCTAGTAGTATTTTCCATTTCTATTGTTCTTCTTCTTAGCCTCTGTTTTAACCTCAATCTTTTCTAGTCTGTCATTCAATTTCTTGATAGACAGATGACCAACATTCACTTTCTTCTCCTTTTTCACTTGACTTGATTTTCCTGAAATAAAGTTTTTGGAAACTAATCCATATTTTTCATTTAACTTGGCAAGTTTGGCTTTACTCACAGGTTTGCTCACAGCCGACGGATGAGGATCTATGTTACTCAACGGATAATCTTTTTAATTATCCGACGGATGACTATCATCATCCGTCGAGTCTACATCTGTTACCAATCCTTTAACTAAATTGGATTCCAGCTTCTCTTTACTCTTTTTCCAGGCTGCATCATAAAAGTACTCAATTCCTTGAACTTTGGTGATTTGAGCATGAACATCTCTAGATGATTTCCATGCCTTAATCACCTCCTGTTCTCGTTCAAGCTGCTTCTTCAAAATCTCTTCTTTCTTCAAGGACTCAGTTAATTCATCCTTAGTAAACTCACATTCTATTCTCAATTTTTCAAATTTAATAAACTGAGACTCTAGCACATTATTCCTCTCACTTAAAAACAAATTGTTTTCTTTGATTTTAGCATTTTCCTTAGTAAGGGACTTAAGTGTAACACGCAAATGATTTAGTTCTGTAGACATGTCATTAATTGCATCATTACACTCAACTTTAGATAAATGTGCAAGGTTAGTGGTGATTACCTGATTGCTTGAAGAACTTGTCTCTGTTTTGTTAGGTCACACACACTGTAGAAGGGGGTTGAATACAGTGTTTAGCACAATCAAATCGATTATAAGAACTCAAGTAACAGAAAGCAGATTTTATTCAACACAATAAACTCTGTTACAATATGGAACTGTCCTCTCTCAGTGATGAACAAATTATCACGAGAGCTGCTAGAGTTACAAAGAATAATAACTTCGATAATCGTAACACATATAGTGTAAACTCCATGCCTGTGTTTATATACTACACAGTTACAAGATAAATTCTAATTAATATGGAATATAATTCTGCTTCCTAAAATATATCAACCAGTTATCTTTTCTTCCAAGTATTTTATTCTTCATAGAATTCCTTCTTCATGAATATTTATTTCTGTCTTAGTCTCGATCTTCTTTCCTTTCAATCAGCCGTCTGCCTTATCTGAAAGTCATCTTAAGTCCTGATAATATCTCCTGATAAATATCTTCTGATCACTTAAGTTCTGATAACTTAAGTTCTGATATCTTAAGTTATATCTTCAGTATAAGTGTTGATTTCCAGTTAAGTAAACTGATTTGTCCTGTTAGGTAAGATCTGAAAACTAAACATAAATCATATTACACATGACATTATCAAATATATCTAACAATCTCCCCAACTTGTAAATTAGTATAATATACAAGTTCAACAGATATTTGATGATGTCAAAAACATTAGGTACAAATGCATGAGAATTTGACTAGATAACTACAACTTACAGTCCTTTCAGCTTTACCATCTTTAACTTCTGATAACAGCTTTAATCTGTATAAACTTCAGAATTTAAGCAGTTGTAGATCTTTGACTTGGCTTCAATTTCAATTTCTGATCTCTTTGATATCAGGAGTTGTCCTGAGATAGTTCTTCAACAAATATCTCTCAGCATATTCAAGTTCATTAACCATCCTCCTTTTAGCATTTATCAATTCAGCTGTATCTTCTATAGTTTGAAAAATAGCTGCTCTGAGATCATTTATCTTAGCTTTTCTTATCTCCTGATCTAGTCTAATTAGATATGCCTTGTCAGACTCTAGATTGAATTCCACAGCTTTATAACCCAGAAAAGTAGTTATAATCTTAGCAGAGTTAGGCTTCATTTCGATAATATCACCCTTGTGATCTCAGTACTTGGGACAGTATGCGCTGTCAGACTTTACAGAATAAAGCTTCTTCTGTCTTTGAATTTGAGACTTTAAATATCCTGCATCTGACTAGAACATGTTCCAGTTCTTCAAAATACTTCAGTGGTATATCATTCTGCTTAATCCGGTATACCCTTCCCTCTGTCATAAAATATAACAAGATATGCTCTTTCAAGAAGGTATGGTAAACCATTTGTACAGATTCATGTCGATTCAATCTTTCAGGAGTTGCTCCAACACCTGGTTCACTTAAGGAAGTTGGATCATTGGTAGTGTTATGTACTCTTCTTTCATCAGAACTACCCAACCCAGATTTATCTCTTGCTTCCTTTCTTGTAACAACTCTTGCTTCAAAACCACTAGTTGTAGTCTTCAAAGGTTGAGCCTGTTTAGCTTTGGTGATTCCTGGTAGGAGTATCTTTGAAGGTTTAAAATGAGCAATGTCAGAGGTTTCCTTTTCCTTATCTTCTGATATCAAGCCAACTTGAGCTAAGTCAGAGGTTGCTTGCTTCACTGTCATATCAGAACTTACTATATCTTGACTCTAAACAACATAAGCCATGTCAGATGTTGTTTGAGAAATCTTCTTTGAAATCAGAGTAAGACTAGTATCTTCTTCATCATCATTTATTTTTTCATCCATGACTGGCATATAAACCTTTACAGGTTCATCAACTTTTTCTTTGTCCTTCGACCTTGGATCAATTTCCATTTGTGATTTGGCTTTGATTGCCTCAGAATTTGTTCTTTCCTTTATCACAATACCCTTAGGCTTTAGAAATTTCTTTTCAACAACAGAAGCTTTAGATTTTGTCTTGACACCTTCTTCTTTGAGTCTACCTTTTTCTTCCTTTAGACTCTCAAAGTCCATCCCTGGATTTTCTTTAAGAAATAACTCCCTTGAAATTTCTTCATCAAGTTCCAGATGTTCACCAGAACTTATCCTTTTATCAGTATCAGAACTTATTCTTCTCCCAGTATCAGAACTTGTTCCTTGACTTGTAATTCTAGCTTTACTTGATGAAAACCCTTTTCCTTAACCCTAACCTCTACCCTTATCAGAATTTCCCTGGTCATCATGTCCATCATCCTTTCCTTTCAGTGTCTGAATAGATTTGTATTTAGACTTAATAACTTTCTCCCCCTTTTTGGCATCAGCAGGCAAAAGAAGAGAGATAAGCAATTCCACTAAGGATTGGATCTCATTGAGTTGACTTTGGTGAGAAGCTTGATTCTTCAGAATTTCTTCAATTTGAGTTTGTTGCTTCTCCTGAGTTTTCTCAATGTAGGCAATTCTGTCAAAGGATGGCTTGAAAAATATGTTCTTTTCAAGTTTCACATTCATATCTTGCTGGATTAGAGCTTCCTGAATTTTGTTCACCTTGTCATGAGTTATTGAGTGTTGACCTTGAAGGTGCCTTGTACTCAATGCAGTAACTCTCAGCTGTGTCTTGAAATCATCATTTATCAGCATTTCATCAGCTTTTGCAAGATGCTCAGCAAGAATCTTTTCAGAAGGAACAAAACTAACTGTGTTCCATTCCTTAGTCCACTCCTTTCCTCTAGGAGTTTCAATCCAAGGTACTGGTGCTTCCCCCGTAACAAACTTCTTGACTAAATCAGCTTTATGAAAGGTTTGTTGAGGTACATGTCCTGATGCACCAGCTGCATCAACATCCAAATTGGAAGCAGCTTCACCAGTAATTTCTTCATTGGCAGCATCAGAACTTATAGATCCTGCAGTATCAACATCCTCTGGTAAAACAATAGTATGTGAGGTTATAGAGGCTTCAACATCATCCTCTAAATTCTGATCTGCGGCCAGGTTCTGATCAACATCCAAAATTGATGTTGTTGGTGGAGTGAGTTGAATTGGTAGAGCTTCCAAATACAAAACCTCAGGCACAATCAAGTTATGAATATCAATTTTAGCACTTATACCTGGTTCTTCAGTATGTACTGGATCAACTATAGGTGACATAAGAGGTGTAGGTATTTTAGCTTGAGCAGTGTCATGTTGTGCATAAGGAAGTGATTCAATAACAATAGGTTTTGTTGAGATCAGAGATTCCTGATCCCCTTCCTTAGCTTCTTCCACTACATCTGAATCTGATTCAACTATGTCCCTATGAGCTCTCTGTTTCTTTAATTTCCTCAAAGGTGAAGACACTATAGGAGCTTTATCATCAGAATTTAACTTTCTAAGCCTTTTGAGGGGCCTAGAACTCCCAGTTACAGTATCTTTCTGAGAAGAAACCTTCTTAGCTTCTACAACAACAGGTTCTGATATAGGAACCTGTTCCTCAGTTGTTTCCTCAAATCAACAGAATTTAATCAAAACATTCATCATAAAAGAAAATTAAAAGTCGATGAAGTAAAGATTAATAAATTACAATTAAACATGCACAGTCACATAATTTGAGAAAGAAAGAACAAATCTTGTAATTAAAGAAAATTTCATTGATATATCAGATGATTACATTCGATGAAATTTAGCAATTACATGCAAAAATTACAAGATAGTCCTATTCTATGATTCTTAACATCAACAGCCTTAGTCCTAGCCTAAGAAGACCTAACGACTAACTCCTTCTACTGCTGACGAAGAGCACTGCAAGACGGATGATCCGTTCTTGCTGACGGAGAGCTTCTCTCATTTCCTCTTCCAACCTATCAAGATGGAGATGATACACCATTGATAAGAACAAGAGTTCTATGTGAACCTCTTGTGGAACTGAGTTCCAAAGCTCGTCAGGATTGGCAGTGACATGTCACTCCTATTGTCATTCATCACAACTCAACTCGATGTGAAAGGTTTCATAGTTCAGGAACATGTTGAAACGGACCATTTTTGTTGGTATAAAAAGAGAGTGAGTTTATGAAAAAATGAAAGATATTTTGGCTGGAATGAATGGTTGGTTTAAATAGCCAATAGAATACCAAGGGACGCGAGAACTGGTTAAACTTCACAAGTAAAAATAATGATCTCTCGACTCCCTAGACTGAAGTGTAATAATAGCAGTCAGTAAAAGATCTAAAGCAAGAGTTAATGGGCACGGGATATGATAATAATTACTGTGCGCATGTAGGTTTTCAAGACATACACGCTAACCACTAACCCACAATGATTATGACTGTTTTATCTCACATTAACCAATATTTTGTAAAAATATTATCATTCAGGTAATGACCAAAAATAAACCAAGTAAATAAATACTGTCATGTCAGCATCAAAACTTGATTATTATCAGGATTTAAAAGTCATCAGAATATGGCTCCTTAACTCGAAAAGTGAATGTGTATTCCTGTAATTCTTCACACAAATACTGATATGGTTTCATTAGAACTTAATCATCAGAACTTCCATCGGAACTTGTCCTCAGAATTTATGCAATTTGACACATAGACTTTTCATCTAAAACAACATTGATCACCACAGTAATTTTCATCATTCATATGGAGTGTAAGTGTGTGCATTAAGCTAAATATTAGACAAAAAGTAAAGTCTGATTCACTTCAGTAGATCTTAAAAATACGGCATAACTAAGAACTTTACTCAAAATCTGTCATTATTCTGAAGTCTACTTTAGAATGAGTTCATGCATGAGTCCACCTCAATTGTTTTGTGCTCATTTTATGCATCTTTTGAAATTCTATTTTACAGTGGCTTCTCAGTGTAAGTGAGTCACGACTGCTTATCAGAATTTATGCTATTATCAGAGTATTTCTCCAGTAATCATAGAGTGTGAAAAGTCACCAAGAAAATTTTATTTTGCTTTTCTAATGCATATTACTTAATACCAGCAATGCACTTGGGTCTTCCCTTCCATATTTTTACTCTAGATCTCAAAGGAGTACCTGATTTTTATTTCTTTTTTTTCTTTTTCTTTTGATAAGTGAGGCTTATCAGCACTTAGTACATCCACCAGATTTACTAACATCAGAACTTAACAGATAAGAAGCACTATTCTAGTTTTTGACTTAGTAATAAGATACACAAAGTAAACTTAACTAAGCTCAATCCAGAATTTGCTTATGTTAAAAGATTTCCATATAAACAATTACTTCAAACATGAGATCTTTAGTATATTAAAGATTACTAGGTCAACATCTAGCACAGTTATCCTCATTGGATTGAATAGTCACAGAAACATTCATATCACTATCAGATTTTAGAAATTCACATCGGACAACAATCAGCACTTAGAAGATTTCTAATTAAGCACAGAATACACAAAGATGTAATATCTGTAAAAACTGATTATAAATTCTAATGTATCAGAACATAAACTAAGCATATTTAGAGAAAGAACCTGAAACCATGCCAGGTTCATTTACCAATCTTGTAAAAGTAGCTTCACACAGTGGTTTTGTGAAGATATCTGCTAGTTGTTGATCTATAGAAACAAAATGCAATTCCACTGTACCTTCATCCACTTGTTCCCTTATGAAGTGGTACCTTATGCTGATGTGCTTTGTCATTGAGTGTTGAACTGGATTACCTGTCATAGCAATAGCACTTTGATTATCACAGTAAATAGGGATTTAGAAAATTCTAACCCATAATCCAGTAACTGATTCTTCATCCAAAGAATTTGTGCACAACAGCTTCCTGCAGCAATGTATTTTACTTCTGCAGTTGATGTGGAAATTGACATCTGTTTCTTGCTAAACCAAGAAACCAATCTGCCTCCAAAAAATTGGCAGCTTCCACTTGTGCTTTTCCTGTCAATTTTGCATCCTGCAAAATCTGCATCTGAGTAACCTATTAGCTTAAAGTCTGATTCTCTAGGATACCACAATCCCAGATTAGCTGTACCCTTGAGGTACTTGAAATTTCTTTTCACAGCTGTTAAGTGAGGTTCTCTTGGATCTGCTTGAAATCTTGCATAAAGACAGGTAGCATACATGATATCAGGTCTACTTGCAGTTAGATAGAGTAGTGAGCCAATCATACCTGTGTAATTAGTAATATCTACTGATTTACCAGTATCTTTATCCAATTTTGCTGCAGTGGCTATAGGAGTGGATGCACTTGAACAATCTTGCATTCCAAATTTATTTAACAAATTTCTGGTGTACTTAGATTGGTAAATAAAAGTTCCTTTTTTATTCTTCTTGACTTGAAGGCCCAGAAGATAGTTAAGTTCTCCCATCATGCTCATTTGATATCTTGACTGCATCAGTTTGGCAAACTTCTTACAAAGTCTGTCATTTGTAGAACCAAAAATGATATCATCAACATATATTTGCACCAAAAGTAAGTCCTTTCCATGGTTGAGGTAGAACAATGTTTTGTCTATAGTCCCTCTGTTAAATCCACTTTCTAGAAGAAATTGAGCTAATGTCTCATACCATGCTCTTGGAGCTTGCTTAAAGCCATAAAGTGCTTTATCAAGCCTGTAGACATGATTGGGAAATTTGGGATCTACAAAGCCTAGAGGTTGTTCAACATATACCTCTTCTTCCAATTCTCCATTGAGAAAAGCACTTTTCACATCCATTTGAAAGACTTTAAACTTCTTGTGAGCAGCATAAGCCAAAAATATCCTTATGGCTTCCAATCTAGCAACTGGTACAAATGTTTTATCATAATCAATTCCCTCCTGTTGAGAGTATCCTTTTGCAACCAGCCTTGCTTTGTTCCTTGTAATTATGCCATCACTGTCAGTCTTGTTTCTGAACACCCATTTTGTACCAACAACTGATCTGTTCCTTGGTCTTGGCACTAGGGTCCAGACTTTATTTCTTTCAAATTCATTTAACTCTTCCTGCATTGCTTGCACCCAATCAGCATCTTGAAGAGCTTCTTCCACTTTCTTTAGTTCAGTTTGAGAAAGAAAAGAATGATAAAGACATTCATTTGATGTAGCTGTTCTAGTTCTGACACCTGCATCAGGATTTCCAATAATTAAGTCATGTGTATGTGCTTTAGTCCACTTTCTTGTAGATGGAAGGTTTTCTCTAGAACTGGATGCTCCCCCATGATCCATGCTGTCTCCATCAACATTTTCTGATGCTCCCCCTGAAATTATGCTCTCTGAGTTGGATCCTTCATTATTTGAGTTTCCAGAAATATCAGAACATGAGTTTCCAGAATATCAGAACTTGGCCCATCAGAACTTGAAGAGCCTGTTGTAGGTTCTGATGCTTTTTGAGATGTGGTTGGATCTTCAGTATGCTACCCCTGTACAGGTGCATTTTCCTTAGGCGTAGTCACCACAGTTTCAATAACATCAGAGTTTAATCCATCAGAGTTTGCAGTATCAGGATTTAGATTGTCAGGATTTATAGAATCAGAATTTAAAACTTCATTTTCGAATCTCAGCTGATCATGATCATTGAAATCTTCAAGTCCAGTAATCTTCTTATCATCAAAAGAGACATTGATATATTCCATGAAAACCCTTGTTCTTAAATTATAGACTCTGAAGGCTTTTGTAGAAAGTGGATATCCAACAAAAATTCCTTCATCAGCTTTTAGATCAAATTTGGATAGCTGTTCAGGATGAGTCTTAAGAACAAAACACTTGCATCCAAATACATGAAAATTCTTCAGATTTGGCTTTTTTTTTACCATCTCATATGGTGTTTTTCCATGCTTGTTGATAAGTGTTGCATTCTGAGTAAAACAAGCAGTCTACACAGCTTCAGCCCAAAAGTAGGTTGGCAACTTTGCTTTATCAAGCATAGTTCATGCAGCTTCAATAAGAGTTCTATTCTTTCTTTCAACAACTCCATTTTGCTGAGGAGTTCCAGGAGCAGAAAATTCCTGCTTGATTCCTTGGTCTTTGTAGAACTCTTCCATGATCAAATTCTTGAACTCAATGCCATTATCACTTTTTATGATCTTCACAGAATCTTGGACCAATTTATCCAATTGCTTGACATGATCAATCAAGATAGATGCAGTTTCACTTTTTATGTGCAAGAAATAAACCCATGTGTATCTGGTGAACTCATCCACTATGACCATAACATATTTCTTCTTTGCAATAGACATGACATTCACTGGACCAAATAGATCAACATGTAGTAGGTGATAAGGCTCAAGAATTGATGATTCAGTCTTGCTCTTGAATGAAGATTTTCTTTGTTTTGCCTTTTAACATGAATCACAAAGGCCATCAGGAGCAAATACTGATTTTGGCAGTCCTCTCACAAGATCTTTCTTGACTAGTTCAATTATATTGTTAAAATTTCAATGAGAGAGTTCTTGTGCCAATCCCAGCTTTCTTCAATTGATGTTCTACTTAACAGACAGATTGCAGAACCATCAGTACTTGTTGAAAGCTTGGCTTCATAAATGTTACCATGCCTGTATCCTTTCAGATCAACTTTGCCTGTAGATTTGCTTACAATTTCACAGTGTTCTTCAAAGAAATCCACATGATAACCTCTGTCACAGATTTGACTCACACTCAGCAGATTGTGTTTAAGTCCTGAGACCAGAGCTACTTTTTCAATAATGACATTCCCAAGATTGACATTGCCATATCCCAGAGTTTTTCCAATGTTGACATCTCCATAAGAAACACCTGGGCCAGCTTTCTCCACAAAGTCTGATAGCAGGGCTTTATTTCCTGTCATATGTCCTGAACATCCACTGTCCAGAACTAAGATGTTCTTCCTGCTGCCCTGCAATCACAAAGACCACTAATGATTAGTTTTAAGGACCCAGACTTGCTTGGATCCTTTGGCCTTTTTAAGTTTGTTAACATTTACAGCGGATTAAGCATCAGAGTTTATGTTAACAGTTTTCTTATCAGAATTTGCAATATCAGACTTTGCATCAGAACTTATACTAGAAGGAATAATGCTAACTTTCTTTATAGAAGGTTTTATTTGATAATAATCATAGAACAAACTATGATATTCCTTACAAGTATAAATGGAATGCCATAAACTACCACAATGAAAACAAGAATTTTATGGATTATATCTAACAGACTGACTCTTAACTCCACATTTTGAAGGTAAGGAGATTATATTCTTATTTTTCCTGCAAAAAGAAGCCAGATGGTTAGAATTTCCATAGTTATGACATGTTTTTCTAGGAGCATTAGAACAGGCTTATAATTGTTACTTTTGTTCACACCATCCTTTCCATTCCTATTTTTCCTAGGTGGCTTTACCTTGTTTATATTCTTAACATCTTTCAGCTTCTGCTTAAGCTGCTTTTTAGTCATTAAGCCTATGTTAACTTCAGTTGGCTTATCCTGTTTAGGTTTGTCAGAAGTTACTTTCTACTTAACTTCTGATTTCTCAATATCAGACTTTGCAGTTACAAACTTAACAGGATTTACCTTTGGTTTTTGTTTAACAACTATAGGCTCAGTTTCTACAGTTCTCTTACTGTTCTTATCATCTCCATAACCTAAGCCCTCTTTCCAGTTTCCACTACTAAGAATATCCTGAGTTGCTTTACCAGAGTTAGTCCAAGTCCTGATAATCTCTCTTTCCTTTTATAACTCAGTTTTTAGAGATTCATTCATTTTTAACACTTCATCCCTAACATAAAAGACATCATCTCTATCTTTCTGAGTTTTATGGAATATGACTAACTCTTTTTCTAAATAATCATTCCTTTTCTTATAAGTAAGATTTTCAGAAGTTAATCATTCATATGTTAAAGTTTGATCTTTATAACTAATGAACATGGTTTTAAGATATCTTCTCAACTCAGTAATATCATCAGTATGAAAGGCATAAGTAGTTTGATGTACCTTTAAGTCAGCAGTATCAGAACTGCTATCAGCATTTTCCATTAAGGCATAGTTTTCCTCATCCTCAGAATCTGAAGCATCTGACCAGCTTTTCTTCTTTGTGAAAAGAGCCTTGCCTTTGTCACTTTTCCCTATTCTGCAATCTGGAGATAAGTGGCCTTTCTCACCACAATTGTAACATTTAACATTTGAGTAATCTCCTCTGTCAGACTTTCCTCCTTTGCCTTCAGATTTTCTGAAACCTTTCTTTTCAGAACTTGCACCTTTCCTAGAAAACTTCTTTCCTCTTTTGAATTTCCTGTATGCAATCTTTGTGATTCCTTTCACCATAAAAGCACACAACTTCATCATCTCTATATCAGGGTCTATCTCAGATATACTTTCAGTTTTTGAGTCATCATCACTATCAAAACTTGATGACTCAGTATCAGACTTTGTGATGAGAGCCTTGCCCTTGCCTTTCTTTGAGGCAGCTTCTTTGGGAATTTCTTCCTTAGCCACAAAAGCAACCGTCCTTGACTTTCTTTCATTCCTCTTGCTTCTTTGTTCCATCTCAAGTTCATGAGTCTTGAGCATCCCATAAATTTCATCAAGAGTTGTTTCGTCAAGAGCATAGTTGTCTCTTATTATTGTGGCCTTCAAATCCCATCTTTCAGGAAGTGCTAACAGGAATTTAAGATTTGAATCTTCAATATCATACTCTTTGTCAACTAGTGACAAATCATTCAAGAGTTTGACAAATCTGTCATATAAATCAGTTAATGACTCATCAGGATTTGAGTCAAAGTGCTCATACTCTTGAGTGAGTATCGTCTTCCTGTTCTTCTTGATTGCATCAGTTCCCTGACACCTTGTCTCCAAAGCATCCCATATCTCCTTTGCAGTCTTGCATTGAATTACCTGTTTGACATGCCATTATCAATGGCACTATGCAGCAAGTGTCTTACCTTTGCATCCTTTACATCCTTTGCAATAGATAAGATATCTTCAGCTGTGTAATCACTTTTCTCCTTTGGTACAGACTTTGCTGGCTGACCTGCAACTTCCACAGAGAGTTTGGTTGCCATATGTGGTCCTTCATAAATCCTATCAAGATATTCTGGATCTGTAGCTTCCAGAAACATAGCCATCTTCACTTTCCATATGGAATACTCAGAAGGTTTCAACATGGGAACTCTTATAGTCTCATATCGACTATGGGTTATGGTTTTTGGAGGTTCTTCAGTTTTGGTGGGCTTGGTTGGAGTTTCTTCTTTAAACATGATTGTTTTTAGATCTTAAACTGTTTGTGTGTTAACAGATTGCTCTGATACCACTTGTTAGGTCACACACACTGTAGAAGGGGGTTGAATACAGTGTTTAGCACAATCAAATCGATTATAAGGACTCAAGTAACAGAAAACAGATTTTATTTAACACAATAAACTTTGTTACAATATGGAACTGTCCTCTCTTAGTGATGAACAAATTATCACGAGAGCTGCTAGAGTTACAAAGAATAATAACTTCGATAATCGTAACACATATAGTGTAAACTCTATGCATGTGTTTATATACTACACAGTTACAAGATAAATTCTAATTGATATGGAATATAATTCTACTTCCTAAAATATATCAACCAGTTATCTTTTCTTCCAAGTATTCTATTCTTCATAAAATTCCTTCTTCATGCATATTTATTTATGTCTTAGTCTCGATCTTCTTTCCTTTCAATCACCCGCCTGCCTCATCTGAAAGTCATCTTAAGTCCTGATATTATCTCCTGATAAATATCTTCTGATCACTTAAGTTTTGATAACTTAAGTTCTGTTATCTTAAGTTTTGTCTTTAGTATAAGTGCTGATTTCCAGTTAAGTACTGATTTGTCCTGTTAGGTAAGATCTGAAAACTAAACACAAATCATATTACACATGACATTATCAAATATATCTAACATGTTTCATCAGACTAGGCCATTAGGGCTAGATTGACATAGCTGACATCTTCATCCTCATCCAGACCATCTGCTGCCCAGTCATTTTCTTGTGTAATAAAAGCCCTTTCCTTTTGTTTGAGCAACTCAAAATACTTCTGTTTATAATTCACAGGCTCAAACTTCTTCTTGTTGGAATCTGACTTTCTACACTTACTGGGAAAGTGCCCTGCTAAGCCACATTTCAAACACTTGAATTTTGATTTATCCACCATGTTTATATTTGGCTTAGCTGCTCCAAAGTTCTTTTTAAACTTGAGCTTGGTAAATCTTCTCGAAAGAAATGCAAGATGTTCATCAATATCATCCATATCATCTTGGCTCAAAGAATCTTCATTTTCTGCTACCAGTCCCTTGCCCTTGTATTAACAGACCTTTGAAGTAGACTCAACAGCTTCTATCTTCATCTCCTTCTATTTCTCTAACTCAGCAACCAGTGCAATGGACCCTCCTTTCTTCCTCCCTTTCTCCATTCTTTCATCTTGCTCTATTTCAAGCTCACAAGTCTTTAGAATGCCATACAGTCTCTCTAGTGTAAACTCCTTATATTCTTGTGAATTTCTCAAGGAGACTGTCATTGGTTTCCATTCTTTTGGAAGGGATCTCAGGAATTTGAGGTTAGAATCTTTGGTTTGGTAGACTCTTCCATGCAGCTTCAGAGCATTTAGTAGCTTTTGAAATCTACTAAAGATATCAATGAGAGTTTCACCTTCTTCACAGTGGAAATGCTCATATTGCTGAATTAGTAACTGCATCTTATTTTCTCTAACTTGTTCAGCGCCATCACAGATTATTTGAATGGTATCCCAAACTTCCTTGGATGTCTTGCAGTTAATGATGTTATCAAACATGTCACCATCAACTCCATTGAACAGAATATTCATGGCCTTCTTGTCTTTCCTGACTTGTTCAATATCAGGATCTGACCATTCATGCCTTGGCTTGGGAACTGATGGCTCATTTCCAGTTGCAGCTTTCATTGGTACATGAGGACCTCTCTCTATGCAATCCACATAGGCCTCATCTTGAGAAAGTAAATGAAGATGCATCTTTACCTTCTGGTGATGGTAATTATCTTTGTCCAGAAAATGAATCTTGACTTCAACATCCTTCTTGTTCATCTTGCTATTTGTTGTGATCATTAAACTCTTTGTGCTACAAGAGCTTGCTCTAATACCAATTGTTAGTCCCTAACAATGAAGCAAGAATTATAGAAGGGGGGTTGAATGTAATTCTAGTAAACTTTTTCTTGAACTATAAAATGTTCTAACTCAAACTATATATAAAAGTGTTTTGATTTTCAAGGTACGGAATCACAAGTTAAATAAATCAAAAACACAAAGTAATAAGAACACAAGTCTTTAAAACTTTCTGGTGGATTTGAAAGTTTCCACTAGATATATATATATATATATATATTTATATATCGAATTAAGAACTCTGTGAAGAACAAATTGTCTCACAGTTCCTTTACAAGTGAACAAACAAACTATAGAGCAATTCTTAACAGTTACAGCTTTTTCTATTTCTCTTCTAAAATTGTTTGCTTCGTTATTTGTTCTACTAGCTACACTTGGTTTATATACCACCAAGTTTACATGGTAATAAGATAGGATAATAAAACAAGACTATCAAGTCAAACTCCATGCTGCTTTACTACTCTATTCCAGCATCTTTGAAAATCTTCTTAACTTGCATGGAAATGGTAATGCTCCTTTATTCTTCATTTCCTGTTAAACAGGCTGCCACATTCCTTTTTCCAACACCCAACACATGTGACGGTGTTGTCACTATCAATAGATGTTTGAATTGATCATCCGTCGGGTACATGCTTGTCATCCGTCGGGTTGCCTTGTTGATCATCCGTGGGGTAGCTTTGTTGACCATCCGTTGTGTATCTATTTGACACTTGACTTCATTTCACTTATACAGAATTACAAGATATCTTATATTTACAATTAATCAACCTATTATGCATATCTAATTAAAGTCAACATGACTTATATGCTACTACAGGATCTATACAAAGATGTTTCCAGAAATGTGCTACATGACTTATTGTTACATAATTTACTCACCCGATGGATATCAATTAGTCATCCTTTGGGACTATATTGAATCATCCGTCGGGACTATAATTGATCATCCGTCAGGTGCTACATTTTTCACTAAGTTAAATCTATTAAGGTGTTTTGTTAATGTAATCATCAAGTTCACAACATATTCCCACCATATTCCAAATCAGGTTTTTTTTGTGTTTTATTATTTATCATGTTGTTGAGTTTCAACTGGTTAATAATTTATGCTTCACCTTGCGAAATGTTGATACTTCGTTTGTATTGTTTTTGCATCGTGTTATCCTATTTTTGTTTATAAACTTAATAACTTTGGAACATTATAAATTGCAGAACCACTATCTGCAATAGATTTTTCCTCTTCTCCTAATGACGATTCTAAAGTGCGAGTTGCATATTAAGTAAGTTTCTCTCTTTTTCATTATTTACCTGCATTTTGTCATGTTATGCTTATGTTGGTCTTATTGCTTAGCATAGGGTGTTCCAGGTGCATATAGTGAGGCTGCTACACTTAAAGCATATATGAAGTGCGAGACTGTCCTATGTGACTAGTTTGAAGCTACATTCAAGGTTCACTACAAGAAAAATGTCCATAGACATTGGTTTTTAGCCGATGTCTATGCTGTTTAGCAACCGATATTGATGTCGATGATGTCTATTCTAGACATCGGCCTTACCTGGTTAGACATCGCTTCCGGCAAAATGGATGATGTCCACATATTATTTTTTTTACAAAAATTGTTAGAAATAATTTATTTAATAAATAAATTACACCTATTATAACATATTAAACATATATTGAGCTATGTTTTTTGCAACATAGACATCGAATATTTTGATTTAGGTGATGTCAAATTAGATATTTAACATTGATTTTTTTTTAGTAAAAGGTGATGTCTATATTGGCACATTAAATCTTTTGACATCGGTTTTTCTTCTTTTACATCAGTGATGTCTATTATTCTTTTAGAAATAATATATAGTACAAAATATACCACTAAATTAAATCTTAATTTGAAGCACAATTTAAACCCATAACAACCACTAAATCAAAATAATGAGTAGAAAATGAACTAACTAAACACTTATATTAACCAACAATAATATCAAGTACCAAGTTTTCTTACATAACTAACCAAAACAAAACTATAAAGAAATACTTGTACAAGTAAACCAATGAAACCACTATTTACTTGGTGAACCATCAACTACCCTCCCCATGTTGTCTATCATTTGATTCAGGTTATCCAAACGGAAAATATTGATACTTCACCTCAACATATTTGTTCAATTTTTTCTTGAATTTATCTGTTCTTCTTGTCCTTCGATTCAAACCCGCAAAACCATTGTACACCAACTCTATTAGATAAACCTGAGAAAACCATAGTATACTTGATCAAGAACAAAATCAGATTATTCCGACAAAAACTGAGAAATATATGGCTAGAAAAGATTGAGCAAGAGTTCCAAAATTATTAAATAGATAGGTACCTTAAAGCCATAAAAAAACTTAATTCTCAACAAGAAAATTCTAAACATCCTATTTATAATTGTATAAGATACAAGTGCATGGGTGTCAATTAAATACACACACTAACCATGCAAATATGGTCAATGTTTCTCGCTTATAGCGAGCTGGACCTAAGTAGGGTAACATGTACATAAGGTCTAAAAAATATAAGATGTACACATACATATTAAAAGTTAACAAACACAAAAACACACAATTACAACATGTACATATTCAACAAAAAATTAAAGTTGCACATCTACTGACTACAACTCTACAAAGAGTTTTCAAAGATTATTTATTTGCAAATAAAATTTTAATATGCTATGTTCTTCGGTTGAAACTCAAAAAGAAGAGAAAAGGAAAGCAGATCAGATGAACTTCCCTGGTTGTGTTTGTTTCCGTAATTACCAAAAGTTGCCACAATATTGTAATTACCAAAAGTTCTGAGATAGAGAAAAGGTCGCTGAAGAAGGCAGGATAGTTGAATACAAGCAGATCAGATAAACTTCAATATTCCATTGTCTTGCCTTCTTTAGCAACCTTTTGTATTCAGTCCAATCACTACGTAATATAATCTATGCATAAAAGAAAAACACATAGTGAGATCAAGAAACGTGACACATTAAATCTATAAAAGGCAGATACATTAAATCTATAAAAGGCGGAGTGGAAGCTTTATTTTCCTTGGTAGATTCATTACTTGGTGATGGTGTCTCTTATGAGCTTATATAAAGTATATGTTAATATAATAAAAGGTTACAGTAAGCAAACTTTTGTGCAAACTTTTGTGCATTTCCACAATATAAATAAGCCGATGTAGTAACTTTTTAACATGCCTACTGCTTCCTCGTTGTGGTTTACATCATCAAAATCATCTGTTGCATCTCTTACTGCATAATTGTTGTAAAACCCTCCAGACCCGGGGTATAAGTCTGGGGGTTACTAGCTAATCACCAAACCTGTACAATCTGATTAATAAATAATAAAGAAATGAATCTAAACCCCTTTAACACTAACCAGGATCTTTTTAGGTTGAAGTATGAAAACAAGAACCACTAACTACTTTTATTACAAACCAAATTCAAAATCTCACAAACTCTCTTTATTACAGACCATTTTCTAATCAGTTTTAAACTAAGTTCATCTTTTATTCAAAAACACACACATATTAACTATCTACACTCCCCCTGTTCGGGCAACTCAAAGCTTTCTTCCTGGATTACGATCAACACCCTGGGTATGAAAGGATCCCGAGACTTGACCCGCTTCTTTACCACTCGAGTCCTGATGGATTTCATATTCCTTCTTAACTGAAAATAATAAGGTGAATAACAATAAAAAGGGCGAGCCAAAAATTGCTCAATAAGTCCGCAAAATATAAATAGTGTTAAAGCAATTTAAATAAAACCGTAACTCGGGTATATCTGCAAAGATATAACCCCGTGAGAATAGAAAGAAGGCCATTACTGGCGAATACAAACGAACTAAACTGGACTCAAGTTCACATCTATACCCTGCTGATCAGCTAGGATACAGTGCAGATCTATATCTCCCTATATAGAGCCCGTCGGGCACCCAGACACTATGGCCCATCTCAAGGATCCAGTTATGTTCCGGTCCTTAGGATTAAGTAAACTTAATCCCCAAAGTATCATTATCCAGTTCCTAGAATAGCAACCGAAACAATCGGTATGCTTTATGTTAGGAATATATGTGTATTAGTTTGATGATATGTTTAACAAAACACTTAAGTAGAAATCTAGTGTTTGTAGCCTCAATGGATAAGACCATTTTGGCTATCCGTTGATGGTGTAGCTTTACTTAGAAATAAGTCTAGTGTTTTAGCACATTTCAGTCTCTGAATTTGAGATATAATTCTTAAATGTTGAGGGAAATTATAAGTCATGTTGACTACTAGAGGATATGCAGATAGGAAGGCCAATTGTAAATATTTCATGCCTTGTAATTTTGTATAAATGAAATGGTGTCAACGGATAACTTAAAGACCTTCAACGGATGAGAAACAAAGCTTCAACGGATGTCTCTAAAGCTTCAACGGATAACATCCTTCAACGGATGAGTGCATCAACGGATAGAGCTTCAACTGCTAACACATCAACGGATAAAGCCATCAACGGATGAAGGCTTCAACGGATGTTCTGTTAAATAGCAGTTGACAAGTGGTAGTTGTACCTACAAACAGAGGCACATGGGTTGACAGAGACAACTGAGATGTGGTAGCCTATTTCAGGAACATCAGAAAAAGCAGCCGTTCTACTCTAGTATAAAGAGGCAATAGTCAACAATACACTGGAGTAAAATGGAGAAGAAACAAGTGGAGAACTTATTTTATTATTGTACTTTTTATTTTTGTCTTCACTTGTAAACTTGGTAATATATAAACCAAGTAGCAGCTAGTAATTAGATAAGAATTTTTCCAGAGCTGTTTAGAAAAATCTTGAGAGAAAAATTATCTAGTTTGTACTAGGACGCAGCTGTGATCAACTTCTTGAATCACAGATTTTCTGAAATACCATCTCTAGTGGAACAACAATCCACCAGAAAAGTTTTTAAGGTCTGTTGTGTTCTTTACATTAGTGTTTGAATATATATCTGTCTGTATTAGCTTAAAGCAATTCATACACTTGTTTATCTTAAACACATAGCCTTTGAAACTGCTCAAAACTTGAAAAAGTTTTGAGATTTACATTCAACCCCCCTTCTGTAAATCTCATTGTTAGTTCATTAGGAATAACAATTGGTATCAGAGCGAGCTCTTGACACACAAAGAGTTTAAAGATCTTGGAAACTAACAAAGATGAGTAAGAAGGATATTGGAGTAAAAATCCCAGTTCTTGACAAAGACAGTTATCACCATTGGAAGGTGAAAATGCACCTTCATCTACTCTCCCAAGATGAAGGTTATGTAAACTGCATTGAGAATGGTCCTCACATTCCCCACAAAGTAGCCACAGTTGCTACGGCCACAATTGCTGTTGGTCAATCCATTCCAAAACCTAGAGCAGAATGGACAATGGAAGACACAGAAGAAGTCCACAAGGATAAGAAGGCTATGAACATTTTGTTTAATGGTCTTGACAAGGATATGTTTGATAATGTGATAAATTGCACAACTGCCAAAGAGGTTTGGGACACAGTTCAGCTACTGTGTGAAGGTACAGAACAAGTAAAAGAAAACAAAATGCAGCTTCTCATTCAACAGTATGAGTATTTTCATTTTGAAGAAAATGAATCTTTAAATGACACATTCAATAGATTCCAAAAGCTGTTGAATGGACTGAAGCTGTATGGTAGAGTGTACCAGGTGAAGGATTCAAATCTTAAATTTTTAAGATCCTTGCCAAAGGAATGGAAACCCATGACTGTCTCCTTGAGAAACTCTCAAGATTATAAGGACTTCACTCTTGAAAGATTATATGAAATCTTGAAGCCTTATGAACTAGAGCTGGAACAGGATGAGGTATTGGAGAAGGGAAGAAAGAAAGGAGGTTCAGTTGCCTTGGTAGCTGAAAATGAGAAAGAATGCAGACAAGAAACTGTGAGATCTACATTAAACTCCAAAGATGGCACAAGCAAATCAGAATCAAGCAAGGGTAAGGAGCAAGTTGCTGAGAATGAAGACAACTCCAGCCAAGATGACTCTGATGGTATTGATGAGCATCTTGCATTTCTGTCCAGAAGATTTACAAAGATGAAATTTAGGAAAAACACTAGAGCCACTAAACCTCATAAGAACATGGTGGACAAATCCAAGTTCATGTGTTTCAATTGTGGTATAAGTGGACACTTTGCAAGTGAGTGCAGAAAGCCAACTTCTGAAAAGAAGAAATTTGACCAAGTAGATTACAAAAAGAAATATTTTGATCTGCTCAAGCAAAAGGAGAGGGCTTTCATTACTCAAGAAAAAGACTGGGCAGCTGATGGAGAAGAAGAGGATGAAGATGTGGAATATGTCAACTTGGCTCTCATGGCTGATTCTGAGGAAAATAAAGTTAGTTCATCAAGCAACCAGGTAATCACTACTGATTTAACACAGCTTACTAAAAAAGAATGCAATGATGCTTTTAATGACATGTCTACTGAACTGTATCATTTGCGTGTGTCTCTTAAATCTCTTGCTAAAGAAAATAGTAGGATTAAAGAGAACAATTTGTTTTTAAGTGATAAAAATGCTGTGTTAGAAGATAAGTTGATTAACCTAGAGAAAACTAAGCTACATTGTATATCTGTTGAAAATGAACTAGCTGAATCTGTTAAGAAAGTAGAAATACTTTCTAATCAATTAGAGAGAGAGCAAGAGGTGATTAAAGCCTGGAAGACATCTAGGGATGTTAGTGCTCAAATTGCCAAGGTCCAAGGAATTGAATCATTCTGTGAGACTGCCTGGGATAAAAACAAAAATAAAATAGAATTAATTGATGGGCTGTCAACGGATGTGGAATTAACGGATGATGCAAGTTATCCGTTGAAGGAAGAAAAGGAGCATCCGTTGAAGGTTCCTCAATTAAAACAGGCAGATGTTTCTAAAAGTGAAAATCTAAAGAAACTCAACAAAAAGTTTGGTTCAACTTCCAAGAACTTTGTCAAAGAAGAAGCAAGCACATCCAATGATTTCAGTAAGGTGAATATAGGACACATGACCTTAGAATAGTTAAAGAATAGGCTCAAAGTGGTTGAGGATAAAAAGGAAACTAAAAGGAAATCTAATAGAAATGGGAAGGTAGGGGTTAACAAACATAACAATTACACACCTGATAAGTATGCTCCTAGAAAAAGCTGTGTGCATTGTAGTAGTGTTAATCATCTATCTACTGATTGCAAATCTATTAAGAAAACTCCCATACCTGTGCCCTCTTCCATGCCTAATATGTCTGCATCACCTCTGCATGCTATGCCTGTTATGTCTCAACAGAATCCTTATGCATATTTTGCAAACATGCCATATTTTAACAATCCTTATCTTGCTGCATTTAGTATGCCTCAAATGCCATACAATATGCCAATATGGAATAACATGCTTGCACAATCCATGCCTTATCAAATTCCAAATGTGCTAAATGATTCTGTGACTAACCCTACACCTCAACCAACTACATCTAAGATCAAGGTTGACTCAAAGTTACCTAAGTCTAAAGATGCAGGAGGAATGAAGTCTAGGAGAAAGGCTAACAAGAATGGACCCAAGGAAACTTGGGTACCAAAATCAACTTGATTGATTTTATGGTGTGCAGGGAAAAAGAAGAAATCTATGGTACTTGGACAGTGGCTGTTCAAGACACATGACAGGAGATTTCTCCCTGCTCACAGAGTTTAAGGAGAGAGCTGGCCCTAGCATAACCTTTGGAGATGACAGCAAAGGGTTTACTATGGGATATGGCTTGATTTCAACAAGGAATGTCATAATTGATGAAGTTGCTTTAGTTGATGGTCTCAAGCACAACTTACTGAGCATCAGTCAACTATGTGATAGAGGGAATACAATTTCCTTCAATTCAGAAGCCTGTGTTGTCACCAGTAAGAAAGACAATAAAGTGGTTCTAACTGGAGTTAGAAAAGGAAATGTGTACTTAGCTGACTTCAACTCTACAGATACAGAATCTATTACTTGTCTCTTCAGCAAAGCAAGTTCAGTTGAAAGTTGGCTATGGCACAAGAAGCTATCCCATTTGAATTTCAAGACAATGAATGATCTAGTCAAAAAGGACTTAGTTTGAGGAATTCCTCTTGTTGAATTCTCAAGGGATGGTTTGTGTGATGCTTGTCAGAAAGGCAAACAAAGGAAATCATCATTCAAAAAGAAGCTTGAAACAACAATTGATGAACCATTACAGCTGCTACATATGGATTTATTTGGACCAGTCAATGTATTGTCAATTGCAAGAAAAAGATATTGCTTGGTGATTGTAGATGATTTCTCAAAGTTTTCATGGGTCTATTTTCTTGGATCAAAGGATTAAGCAAGTGAAATCATTATCAATCACATCAGGCAAGTCAATAATCATCCTGACTTGAAAGTTAGGAATATCAGGAGTGACAATGGAACTGAGTTCAAGAATTTGACAATAAGGCTGTTCTGTGAAGAAAATGGAATCATACATGAGTTCTCAGCTCCAAGAACACCTCAGCAAAATGGGGTAGTTGAAAGAAAGAACAGATCTTTAATTGAGGCTGCCAGAACAATGCTTGAAGAATCAAAGTTACCAACATATTTCTGGGCTGAAGCTGTTAATTGTGCCTGCTACACTCAGAATATTTTTTTGATCAATCAAGCTAAAGGCATGACTCCTTATCAGTTGTTCAAGAGAAGAAAACCAACTCTAAACTTTCTTCATGTCTTTGGATGTAAATGTTTTATACTGAGAAATCAATCTGACCATAAAGGGAAGTTTGATGCAAAGGCTGATGAAGGGATATTTATTGGTTACTCAGCTGGAAAATCTTATAGGGTCTACAATCTAAGAACCAACATTGTTATGGAATCTGTGCATGTTGTGTTTGATGATAAAAAGATTGATGGACTAACAGATGAGGGACACCATGAAAGACTCAAATTTGACAACATTGAGATATATTGTGATGATAGTGAAGAGGAGGTTGAGGGAAATGACACTTCAAAAGGGATTCAAGATATGCCCTTGGATAATGCACAGAATTCTGCATCCGTTGAAAGAGGCAATGCAGTATCCGTTGAAAGACATAGTGCATCATCCGTTGAAGTACATAATGAAGCATCCGTTGATCATAGTTCATCAACGGATAATCGATTTACATCATCAGTTGATAGAACTCCAAGTTCCCTGCAAAGGACCAACAACTCAGGGGGAGTTTCAACTGATCAACACTCTGTCTCACATCACGATAATACTGAGGCCACCTCATCTAGAGCACATCTTCCACCTCAAAGGAAATGGACCAAGAATCATCCCTTTGAACTGATCATTGGTGATGCATCATCTAAAGTGCAAAAAAGAAGAGCTACTCAAAATGAATGTCTGTATAGTAGCTTTTTATCTCAGGAGGAACCTAAGAAAGTGGAAGAAGCCTTAATGGATCCAGATTGGATATTAGCTATGCAGGAAGAGCTGAACCAATTTGAGAGAAACAAAGTTTGGAAGCTGGTACCCAAGCCAAAGAACAAGAGTTCCATTGACACAAAATGGGTATTCAGAAACAAGATGGATGAAAATGGCATTGTCATAAGGAATAAAGCCAGATTGGTTGCTAAAGGCTATTCTCAACAAGAGGGAATATATTTTGATGAAACATTTGCTCCAGTTGCAAGACTTGAAGCCATCAGAATCTTTTTAGCCTATGCAGCTAATGCCAATTTCAAAGTCTATCAGATGGATGTCAAGAGTGCATTTCTAAATGGGGAATTGGAGGAAGAAGTTTATGTAAGCCAACCTCCAGGTTTTGAAGATCAAAATTTTCCAGACCATGTGTATTATCTGTTGAAAGCACTCTATGGACTAAAGCAAGCACCTAGAGCCTGGTATGAGACTTTGTCAAAGTTCCTTCTAGATAATCATTTCACAAGAGGTACTGTTGACAAAACTCTCTTCTTTAGATATGTTAATGGCTCTAAGATACTTGTACAAATTTATGTAGATGATATTATATTTGGATCTACAGATGATAAGCTTTGTAAAAAGTTTGCTAAATTAATGCAAAGTAAATATGAAATGAGCATGATGGGAGAGCTAACTTACTTTCTTGGGTTACAAGTAAAACAAGTTAGTAGTGGAATTTTCATTAGTCAAACTAAATATATTTATGATCTTTTAAAGAAGTTTGACTTAATGGATTGTTCACCTGCAAAAACTCCCATGGCCACTGCCACTAAGCTTGAATTAAATAAAGCTGAAAAGTCTGTGGATATTACAAGTTATAGAGGCATGGTTGGCTCACTTTTATATTTAACTGCTAGTAGACCTGATATAATGTTTTCTACATGTCTCTGTGCTAGATTTCAAGCTGACCCTAAAGAATCTCACTTAGTGGCTATTAAAAGAATTTTCAGATATCTCAAGGGGACTCCAAATCTAGGAATTTGGTACCCTAGAGAGTCTGGTTTTGATCTAATTGGCTACTCAGATGCATATTATACAGGTTGCAAAATAGACAGGAAAAGCACAACAGGCACCTGTCAATTTCTAGGGAACAAGCTTGTATCATGGTTCAGCAAGAAGCAGAATTCTGTTTCCACATCAACAGCTGAAGCTGAGTACATTGCAGTCGGTAGTTGCTGTGCACAAATACTATGGATGAGGAACCAGTTATTTGACTATGGTATGACTGTTGACAAAATTCCAATATTTTGTGACGACACAAGTGCCATTGCCATTACTGAAAATCCAGTGCAGCACTCAAGAACCAAGCATATTGATATCAAGTACCACTTCATTAGGGAACATGTGATGAAAGGTACAGTGGAACTTCATTTTGTTCCAAGTGAACAACAAATTGCAGACATATTTACCAAGCCACTTGATGAATCAACATTCATAAGATTGGTAAGTGAGCTAGGTATGCTTAATTACTCTTAAAATTCATGTCCTTATTATAATTTGAATTGAAGCCTGAAATGTATTAGCTGCTAGAACAAATTTGATTTTTAACACAGATTATTCCATCAACGGATATTCCCTATCCGTTGAAAGTCAAAATTGTTCTGTCAACGGATGTTCATTATCCGTTGAAAGACGTATACATTTCTGGAAATTTTTATCCGTCAACGGATAAAACTGAAGTGCTCTTCAACGGATGACAGTTTACTTTATCCGTTGAAATATCACATCAGTCGATTCAGGTGTTTCACAGCCGTTGATTCTATTGTCTTAACCGTTGATACTCATACATACAGCTGTATGTATTTGTTTTAAAGGTAGTTTTTAGAATACTTACAGTTTATTCTTAAACGGCTGAAATTTAACTTACATATATTTATTGTTTAATCTTTTATTTATGCTTTTTAATTTGAGAAAGTATATAAGCCCTTCTGATTTTTCATTTTTACTTTACGCTTTCTTGAAATTTCAAAGCTTTTACCATTTTCTCTCTGCAAAACCTTCAAGTTATTCTCTGCAATTTCTACTCACAACAATGGCACCAGTAGTAAAGATTATGTCTCAATCTGGATTCATCTATGAGAAGAACAATTTCATAGCTTTGGTAGAAAAGAATGAAGCCCACTCCGATTATCACAAAATGATGGACTTCATCAAAAACTGTAAACTTAGCTATGCAATGTTGGAAGCCCCAACGATTTACTGTGAAGTAGTTGAGGAGATTTGGACAACTGCTGAGTTCAACTCAATAGATATGACTATCTCGTTCACACTCAAAGGTAAAAATCACTGTGTTAACTGTGATGATTTACTAGCATGTTTTAAATTACCTGAGAACAATGCCATGACACCACACACTGATAATGATGTATCCAGCATGTTAGATTCCATAGGTTATTCTCTTAACTCTGCTAGTTTAGGGAGTATTAAAAGAAAAGGCCTTAGGAAAGAATGGAGTTTTCTTGGGGATGCCTTTATCAAGGTTTTCTCTGGGAAAATTAGCAATTTTGATGCCATAACTTCATCTCTTGTTAATATGCTCTATATGCTAGTTTCTGATAGGTATTTTAATTTTAGCAACTATGTAATGCTAGAATTGGGTACTGGATTAGGTAACAAAGCTAATAGATCTAATAACATCTATTATGCTAGATTCTTTATGTTATTGGCTAACCATGTTGCTGAAGGTTTGGTCATAACCAATGAGAATAATAAACTCAAGTGCTGGGCACAAGAGAAAAGAGTTCTTGCAGATTTATTGAGAATGGATCTCAATAGCAGTGTGCCATTGGTATATTTACCAATCATGAATGCACCTCAGGTAAGTGAGGTAATTGCTTCTACAACTCCTACTTCTTCCAACCCCTCTATTTCTTTATCTTCTAGTGTGTCCATGGAATCTGTGACAATGCCCCAACAGATTCCTACCAAGGTCACCAAAACTAAACTTTCAAAATCAAAGACAAAGAAAACTACCTCTGTTGTTTCTCAAAAGACAACAGTTGTAACATCTACCATTAACCCTGAGGGGAGTGAACAGGGTGTGAGTGGTGAGGGGAGGGGTGAACATCAAAGAAACCCCCAGGATAAGGAAGGAGAGATAAGTGCTTCCCAAGCTAGCCAAGCCACAGTTTCTCAAAAAGCTGTGGTGGTTGAAAGGGTTACTAGCATATCCCTAGCTGCATCCTCCCAAAAGGATGTAACTATTGAAAATAGTTCCCAACCAGGAACACAGAACAAACGAGGGAGGGACACTAAAGCCAAACACTCACCAACAAAAGCCTTTATTAGAAGAAAGAGAGCAAGAACCCAATCTTCTACACAGGGTGCACACACTGCACAGATACATCCATCTGTATCTATGCCTTCTCAAACTCAGTTTGATGTGGCTCCAACAAATGTGGAGTCACAGCCCCATTCTCTCACAATTAACACACATTAATCACCACACACTTCATCACCATCTCTAGATGTGGATATATTATTACCATCAATTCCTGATTCTCCCTCTTTACAACTCAGGGAGGAGCCCCACTCAAATACAGGTGATCATCATCTTTTAGATGATTTGTTGGATCACCCGCAAATTCTTTCAGATGTAATTGAAGGATCTGTGTCACCAAAACTCATATCAATCTACACAGATTCAACAGTTATATCACTTTTAATTTCTACTTCTTTTCCTTCTTCAACGGATATCACTCATCCGTTGACAAGTGGTTGTTCTTCAACGGATAAGCTTAACAGCAGTTATCCGTTGATACCATCAGTTTCACCTTCAACGGCTATTCCTCATCCGTTGATAGTCTCTACACACACAAATAAAACAATTCCAAGTGTAGAAGACTTGATTACTGTACAATCACTTCTAGGACTGAGGGAAGGGAGTGACAATTTGAGTGAGAGGCTGGGTTTCTCCCAGGCAAAAGGAGAGATTGAGAGCTCAAACATGCATGCTATTTTTTCCAGCATGGCAAAATTAAGTGAGAGGAGTACCACCTTAGTAGGTGAAGGTGAGGGAGTGAGTTGTGTGAGTCAGGGGGAGCCCCTGATGCAAGAACATAGAGAAAATGAGAGAAAGGCAGGTACAGCAGATATAAGGATGGATCCAGCCATTGCTAGTGAGTTAATGATTGTGAATGATGCTGAAAAGGAAAGACAATTTCAGCAACACTACAAAGCTGTTATTGATAACATTTCCTTGGATGCTGACACTTTTACTCATCCTGTTTCAGCCTATCAATTATTGGCTGCACAGGGCAATGTGGAGGCAGAAAAGACACTACATCTAGTACATACAACAACATCTCTTCAAAGGGACAAAGCTGCTATTAACAAGATGCCTTCAACAGCTGGTGAGTCATTTGAAGAATTTGGAGTAAATTCTAATGATGATGACTTTGTTTCTTCTGATGGAAGCATGAACTTAGGGGGAGATGAAGGCCCTAGTTCTATTCCAAATCTACCTGAATGGGCCTTAACAAAGGAGTCTACAACAGGGCAATTCAATGTCTCCTTAGTCAAACAAATCAGTACTATCAAACAGGCCATTCAGAAAACTTCTCATGCTGGTACAAAGGCTATCCTTACAGCTCACTTGGACTCACTGCATCTCATGAAGTTGTAGCAAGTAAGACAGAATCTGAGTGTGGATGAACTCAGAAAGGATATTGCTGACTTGAAATCCTATAATTCTGAAAAATTGGATTCAGTCATGCCCTATGGTACAATGCAGGACATTTTGTTGAGATTGAAAAAGGAATCACATACTAAAAAGAGACTGGCCAAATTGGAAGACAGAGTTCAAGTTATTGAAGATTCTGTGGCCACCATTCTTCATAACCAACAATCTCAAACAAATCTACTTATGCAGCTGGCAAAAGTACAGGGCTTGACCCCTCTCCTTGATGATAACAAAAAGGGGGAGAGTAAAAGGGAATGGGAAGGAGAGCCATCTACAAAAATCCAAATATCTAAAGTGCTAGTTCCTGCCATCACTACTTTTCCAATCATTCAAATCAAAGGAAAGCCTGATGGAATTGATTTAATCCAGCTAGCAGCAGCTGAAATTCAAGTGAAAGAGCAAATGAGGAGAATTGATGAAAGGATGCAACAGTTGTTTGGCTCTACACAAGATAAATCAATATCTGTGAAACATAGCACAAAGGTTGAACCAATCACTATGGAGCACAAGCCAGAAAGGAGAAATAAGGTTGGAGAGACTTCTTTCAAGAATCTAAAACCTATGGTTCTCAAGCCCAACACTAGATCCAGCAAGGACTCCACAAAGAACCCTCTAAACTTTGCTCAGTTGAAAGAAGTGGAATTTCCTCTTCCAAATCCTGATGAAGACAAAGTTTTGGGTGCTAGCATCATAAAACACAAGGAGACCATGGATGAGGCAGTAAGGAGAAACATGGATATTATCTTTAGAGAGGGAAAGAGCATATGTGTGATGCAAGGACATCCCAAATTCTCAATAGCCAAGAGGGAAGAAACCAAAAGGTTAAAGAAAGAAGCTCAAAAACTCAAGGCTGACAAAAGAGCACAAGCAAAGCTTGAACAAAAGCTAAAGTCAAGTCAAGTTGAAAATGAGAAAGGAATTGAAGTCAGGGGTGAAGACAAGATTGCAAACTTAGATGAGGTTTTTTGGGAGTATTTTGGTGAAAGTATGGAGGAAAAAGAGGAATGGCAGAAGGGAAACAGAAGAAAGGCCAAGGCACATAGAAGGAGTGAAGACAACACTGAAGAAACTAAATCTCTACCTTCCATACCTGAACCCTTTGTTGCTGATCCCACTATAAACATCCATGGTGAACCAATCATCCCAAAAGAGGAACCTATTGATTGGGACACCATCAAGTTGCCTACTTTTTTAACCACTCTTCCACTACCAAAGAAACAGAAAAGAAAATCCAAATCTACACCTCCCCTAAACTCTAAGAAATTCACTCAAAAACATAAACCTAACCCTAAGCCACCCATTTCTAAAGATGATTATGTTCACATCTGTGACATAAAAGAAATTTCAGACATTGAACTCTATCTGGATGAGCTGGAGGATGTAAGAGGAATTGCTGCCTACAGACAGCTACCAGAGAGATTGGTGTTCAGATACAAAGGAGCTGGGGAAAGAACATGGCCTTTCTACAGGATTCTGAATGAAGGCTACTCTACCTTGATCAGAGTCTTTTCAGCCATACAAAAGGATTCTGGCTTTACCAGGACTGCCAAGACTGAAATTCTCAACAAGATTGCCAACATAAGGAAAACTTGGAGGGAGCCCAATGCTTTGCCCAGAACCTTACTCATTCAAGAAAGGGGAACTACAATTCACAAATCACCTCATTGGTTGATGGAATTCAGAGATGATAAAGGAGTCAGAAGATTTTTCAGACTTGAAGACCAACTCAAGATTGCCAGTAATGAAACTCTCAAAGAAATGCAATCTAAGTTGGATATCAGTGATGAAGATGAAGCTGAATTCTTCAGACAACTCCAACTCCAAATTGAGGAAAATGACAAAGGGCTAGGAAAGAAAACCAGGGAACAAAGAAGAAAAAGATGATTTGCTCAGGCTAGAGGAGCACCCTTGGAAATACTGTAAATCTTCAATTACCTTCTAGTACATACACTTTTGCAGCACTTTTAAATTTCTACTTAGTTTCAGTTCATATATTTGTTAAGTGTTTTGTTATCATCAAGTTAACCTTGAATTTATGTCTACAATTCTTATAGACATAAATAGGGGGAGATTGTTAGGAATATATGTGCATTAGTTTGATGATATGTTTAACAAAACACTTAAGTAGAAATCTAGTGTTTGTAGCCTCAACGGATAAGACCATTTTGGCTATCCGTTGATGGTGTAGCTTTACTTAGAAATAAGTTCAGTGTTGTAGCACATTTCAGTCTCTGAATTTGAGATATAATTCTTAAATGTGGAGGGAAATTATAAGTCATGTTGACTACTAGAGGATATGCAGATAGGAAGGCCAATTGTAAATATTTCATGCCTTGTAATTTTGTATAAATGAAATGGTGTCAACGGATAACTTGAAGACCTTCAACGGATGAGAAATAAAGCTTCAACGGATGTCTCTAAAGCTTCAACGGATAACATCCTTCAACGGATGAGTGCATCATCAGATAGAGCTTCAACTGCTAACACATCAACGGATAAAGCCATCAACGGATGAAGGCTTCAACGGATGTTCTGTTAAATAGCAGTTGACAAGTGGTAGTTGTACCTACAAACAGAGGCACATGGGTTGACAGAGACAACTGAGATGTGGTAGCGTATTTCAGGAACATGAGAAAAAGCAGCCGTTCTACTCTAGTATAAAGAGGCAATAGTCAACAATACACTGGAGTAAAATGGAGAAGAAACAAGTGGAGAACTTATTTTATTATTGTACTTTTTATTTTTGTCTTCACTTGTAAACTTGGTAATATATAAACCAAGTAGCAGCTAGTAATTAGATAAGAATTTTTCCAGAGCTGTTTAGAAAAATCTTGAGAGAAAAATTATCTAGTTTGTACTAGGACGCAGCTGTGATCAACTTCTTGAATCACGGATTTTCTGAAATACCATCTCTGGTGGAACAACAATCCACCAGAAAAGATTTTAAGGTCTGTTGTGTTCTTTACAATAGTGTTTGAATATATATCTGTCTGTATTAGCTTAAAGCAATTCATACACTTGTTTATCTTAAACACATAGCCTTTGAAACTGCTCAAAACTTGAAAAAGTTTTGAGATTTACATTCAACCCCCCTTCTGTAAATCTCATTGTTAGTTCATTAGGAATAACACTTTAACATATTCTAATCACCAGAATATATCAATAATTGTGAGTAACAATTGGAATATGAACAATAAAGTCAGATGAAAAGGATAAGCAAAAATCGAAATGAAATATGAACAAGTGAATCAAAAGAGTGCAAGCGTGATAAGAATCTGAAGAAATATCACTATTCTGAAAGTGAAATATGGGAGAAACTTGCCTTCTGCGCGACTTACTGCAAATAAATCACCTTTATCTGTCACCTACTCAACCTACCTTGCTGGCTTAGCTTCTGTTAGCAAAAATAGACTGGTTAAGTCATTTCGTACTTCAATTGCATCTTAAATCGACTTCACATCGTTCCTATTGTCTAATCATGCGCTTATGACTGACTCGTATATTATATATTAGCAAGTAAGACTCGATTAATCACATAATACACATAAGTACATAAGTATATAATCATTTTTATAGTTAAAATAATTTTTAGAATTAAAATCGACTCGCTGATCGCTTCACTGATCATCATTTGCCTTGCTTCCCATTTTTCCGGAATTTTTCGGACTCTTCTCGGCACGCACTTCGACTGATAATCAAACAAATAACAAAGTCAACTAATTTCTAGAAGAAATTGGGTCTTAACATTATTTTTAATGAAAAGAATTTATTTTTTCTGAGTCAAAGGGCTTTCGTTTCGCTCAAATCGGATTAACGGTCTAATTAATATCAATTAAACACTGATAATTCAATTTATTATTCAATATAAATAATTATTGCTAATTTTTAAACCATAAAATAATTTTTAAATAATTATTTAGGAAAAATCAGAGTCAAAAATAATTTTTTTCTATAATTTTTGGAATTAAACTGAATATGTTATGGTTTATTGAAAATTATTTGATTAATTATCAAAATAATTAATCATTTTTAAATAATTAATAAATAATAAATAACTAGTAAATAATTAATAAGTAATTATTTAATAATTTAAAATAATTAATCCTTAATTATTAGATTAATT